>NW_027219941.1:0-49006 GCF_027580195.1 Bos mutus
TTTCTCATGGCAATCTTGATTCCAGCTTGTGCTTCAGCCAGTCCAGCATTTCTCATGATTACTCTGCATATAAGTTAAATCAGCAGGGTGACAATATACTCCTTTCCTGATTTGGAACCAGTCTGTTGTTCCATGTCCAGTTCTAACTGTTGCTTCTTGACCTGCATACAGATTTTTCAGGAGGCAGGTCAGGTGGTCTGGCATTCCTATCTCTTGAAGAATTTTCCACAGTTTGTTGTGATCCACACAGTCAAAGGCTTTAGTGTAGTCAACATAGCAGAAGTAGATGCTTTTCTGGAATTCTCCTGCATTTTCGATGATCCAACAGATGTTGGCAATTTGATCTCTGGTTCTCTGCCTTTTCTAAATGCAGCTTGAACATCTGGAGTTTCACGGTTCATGAAATGTTGGAGTCCGGCTTGGAGAATTTAGAGCATTACTTTGCTAGCGTGTGAGATGAGTGCAATTGTGCAGTAGTTTGAACATTCTTTTTCATTGCCTTTCCTTGGGATGGGAATGAAAAGTGACCTTTTCCATTCCTGTGGCCACTGCTGAGTTTTCCACATTTGCTGGCATGCTGAATGCAACACTTTCACAGCATCATTTTTAGGATTTGAAATAGCTCAACTGGAATTCCAACACCTTCACTAGCTTTGTTCATAGTGGTGCTTCCTAAGGCCCACTTGACTTCACATTCCAGGATGGCTGGCTCTAGGTCAGTGATCACACCATCGTGCTTATCTGGGTCATGAGATCTTTTTTGTATAGTTCTTCTGTGTATTCTTGCCACCTCTTCTTAATCTCTTCTGCTTCCACTAGGTCCATTCTGTTGCTGTCCTTTATTGTGCCCATCTTTGCATGAAATGTTCCCTTGGTATCTCTAAATTTCTTGAAGAGATCTCTAGTCTTTCCCATTCTATTGTTTTCCTCTATTTCTTGGCATTGATCACTGAGGAGGCTTTCTTATCTCTCCTTGCTATTCTTTGGAACTCTGCATTCAGATGGGTATATCCTTTCTTTTCTCCTTTGCCTTTTGCTTCTTTTCTCAGCTATTTGTAAGGCCTCCTCAGACAACCATTTTGCCCATTAGCATTTCTTTTTTCTTGGGCATGGTCTTGATCACTGCCTCCTTTACAATGTCACAAACCTCTGTCCATAGTTCTTCAGGCACTCTGTCTATCAGATCTAATCCCTTGAATCTATTTGTCACTTCCACTGTATAATTGTAAGGGATTAGATTTAGGTCATACCTCAGTGGTCTGGTGGTTTTCCCTACTTTCACTATGTAACTTCTCACTATGTACATCTGTTCTTCTCTCAAATTCTTTCAGCATCTTTATGATCATTACCGTGAACTCTGTGTTTGGTCAATTGCTTTCTCCATCTCACTTACTTTTTCTCCTGGGGTTTTTATCTCATTCCTTCAATTGGAACATATTCTTCTGTTCCCTCATTTTTCCTCATTGGTTATTTTTATTTCTATATCTTTGGCAGGTTGGTTTTATTTCTTGATCTTGGAGTAGTGGTCTTTAGAAGGAGACAGCCTATGTATTCCAGCAGTCCCCTGCCCTCTTGTCACCAGAGATATATGCTCTAGTGTTGCCCCTGTGAGGACTGCATGGTCCCGTCTCTTGAGGCAGGCTGATTGGTTTGGGCAGCCTGGTAGGCATTGCTGACCCCTGGTCTGCTTGGTTGCCAGGCCTTGCCTGTGCAGAGGCTGATGATCACTGGTGGGTGCGGTTGGGTCATGAGGTGTCTGGCTGCTGAGACCTGGGTGGTCCCAGGTCTAGTGCCAGCCCACTGGTGGGTGGAGCAGTGTTCTGGGGTGGATGGTTACACAGCCAAGGGTTCCCAGATCTAGTGCTAGCCTGCTGTTGTGTGGGGCTCATTCCTGACACAGCTGGTTTCAGGGTGCAGGGTGTCCTGAATCAAGTATCCTCCTTCTCATCTAGAAATCCAGCTCCTATGGGGTCCCGGGTCTGCTGCTTGCCTGCTAGCGGGTGGGCTTGGACCTGACATGGCAGGCTGTAGGGCTACAGTGGACCTGGGGCTGCTGCTTTTTCACTGTTGGGTGCAGCACAACCCTGGGGACCCCGGCTACAGAGCATGTGTTCCTGGAATGGGTGCCAGCCATCTGGTAGGCGGAGCTGGTCCCAGGGTTTCTGACTGCCTGCCTTGGTTTGCTGAAGTTGGTGCCAGCCTACTGGTGGATGGGGCAGGGCTTGGGCCTCTGGCTGCAGAGCTGAGGATCCCTGGGCTTATATGGGCACACTGGTGGGTGGAGCACCATCCTGGGCACCCTGGTGGCAGGGCCAGGTCCTGTGTGGGCAGGGGACTCCAAGGATCCTAATGCAACTGGCGTGCTGATGGGTGGAGCTGTGGCCATGCTCACCTATCTGTTTGGTCTGAGTCTTCCCAGTACTGATGCCAACAAGCTGCCTGGTGGGGCTGAGACGTCTTCCTAATAAGTGACAGGGAGGACTTCAAAATGGCACTTGCCAGCACCCGTGTCCTTTGGTAGAACGAGCACCCTCAAGTGGCTGCCACCAGTAGCTCTGCCCCAGGGTGAGCTCCATTTACCTACTGCCTCTCCAGGAGCTCTCAGAGATGAGCAGGTAGGTCTCACGCAGGCTCTTTTAAATTTCTGCATTCACACAGAGTCTTGGAGTGGCTGAGATTTTCTGTATGTACTTGAAAAGCAGAGTCTCTAGCTGCTAAAGCTGCCTGGCTCTCCTTAGAGTAAGACCCACTTTCCTTCAAACCAATGTTTTGTGGGCCTATTGTTCTGGTGCCTGACCTACAGGCTAGGTGCCCAGCGTGGGGCTTGGACCCCTCACTTCCTGGGAAGAACATCTGCAGTGGTGATTATCCTACTCTGCGTGCATTGCCCACACAGGGTACGGCTCTTGACTATACCATGAGTCTTCCCAGCTTACCCATCCTGATGTGGTTGCCTTTCTATAGTATATATAAAAATGTGTTTATGTATATAAATACGTAATTCTAGACACATTAAATTATAAATATATACATATATATATATTTCTGTATATATAATTATATTATTTTCATCACAGAGTACTGCTGAATCCTCAGTGCCATACTGTTCCTCAAGAAAACCATTGAGCTATCAATGGTGAGTTGATCACAATATCTCACTTCCATCCTTGAAGGAGGAGAGGACTATCTTTGCTGAAATTGATAGGTACACATTCTCGATGTGGGTTTCACTTTCCTGCTTGCAGCACATTGTCTGGTGCCAGTATTTGAGGGCTCACAGAATGCAGGACTGAGTGACACAGAATATTTCACAAAACTATGCAGGACCAAGAGATCCTCTAATAGCATACCAGGGGCTCAGAGGGCAAGTGGCTGTGAGATTCAAAGTCGCTGTCTCAGCCCCCACATTCCAGAAGCTGCTGGTGTTCTGGAGCAATGGAATGACCTCTACAAAGCACATGTGATGTGCACACTGGGATATGGGAGCCCATGGTGCTGGGTTGTCACTCTCCAGGGATCAGACACACTCCACATCTGTCATCCTTAGTTCCCCCACGAAGTAAGATACATGGTCCTTGAACCAGCATGTAGAGTGACCCCACTGATCACCACTCCCACGGACCCATGACCCCACCTACCATCCATCACTCCCAGGGACCCACAGAGAACTTGTACTTCCAGTCTCCCAAGAGTAGGTTCCATATTTCCACAGCAGGACTCTCCTCATTAGCCACATCTAGCTATTTACATTTGACTTCACATTATATTAATGTAGAAGGCCGGGCCCTGGGACACACTAAGCACATTTGAGTACACAATACCCAGCCTCATGTGGCTACCGGTTACCCTATTGACAGTGGTGACACACGACAGGCTGTTCCCAAAGCTAGAAGTTTCCCCCAGGAGGCACGATAGCAGTCCTACTGACCCATGAGCCATGGTACCCATCTGGGCACTTTGGGCTCCTCCTGCTAGGGGACCAGCACACACAGAGAATTGTCCCCATCCTGGCAGGCAGTGCTGACCTTGATCCTAAGGAGTGTGCGGGTTACTCTGGCACAGGGGGAACAGCGAGGAAACATCTCTAACAGCCAGGTGATGTGTCTTGTGTTCCTGCAGTGAAGACAAGAATCTTCTCTTGTGTTTCAGTGGTGAATTGACAAGTCCAAGAGCAAGGGTCTGAGAAGGGCATCGGGCCCAGGGCTTCAGAACCCTGAGGGACAAAATCTGTATTACCTCACCAGGGAAGCCACTGGAAATGGCCGAGGTCCTGGCTGAGAGCACAGGGGATTTAGAACGGATCTCGGGCAAGAGAGAGTGACCATCAATTGTGGTGCAGCAGCTGCTGCATCTGTGAGGGCCCAGCATTTGTCCAGTCTCTCTCTCTGAGCTTCTTTAGGAGGAGAGGAAACCAACCAGAATCCTCAAGGAGCTGTCCTCAGATGAGGTGATCTCTCCAGATGAAGGGAGTGTATGTCAGTGTTGGGAGGGGTGGATTATAGTGGATGCTGTGGTGCCACCCAGATCTCCTCCTTGTGACTAGCCCACTCATTTGCCCAGGGCCACCGGAGTTGGTGGATGAGGACTCAAAGCAAAATTCTTTTCCAGAATTGCCCTCCACTGAAGGGGCTGCCTCCCTGGGGGCAGCTCGTTGTGAGAGACTACTCACAGGATCAGTGTGGGGAGGATACAGTGGCATGACCCCCTCGCCTGGATTAAGCTGATCTCTGCAGGGTCTTCCCTTTTAATGTCTGCTTTCTGAAAATTACTATGACCACCGTGCTCTGAAATGGAACCAAAAGTGAACAACAGAATGAAATGCAAGTTAGACACAGAGACTTAGCCTTTGGAGGTTGAAGTCACGGGCAGGGGCAATCTCTGTGCCCTGTCAGAAATTCCAGGAGTATGACTCCCATGTATTTGTGTTGGACTCAATCACAAAGCTATATCTCAAGGCTTCTGTGCCCTGATGGTTATTTTGGCAAGTCAGATCATGTTGTTGTCCCAGTGAATAAATGGAACAGAATTAGTAACCATTTACCACTGCGATTGGAGAAGGCAATGGCACCCCACTCCAGTGTTCTTGCCTGGAGAATCCCAGGGACAGGGGAGCCTGGTGGGCTGCCATCCACGGAGTTGCACAGAGTTGGACACGACTGAAGTGACTTAGCAGCAGCAGCAGCAGCAACCACTACTATTATGGTTAAAGTATTTATACATCACACAGTAAGGCAGAGGAGTATGGATGGATGGACTCCAAGTTAGATGTTTTCAACGGTCCTCCTGTTTGCATTTCATGGGGCACAAGGAAGGGGCTCCAGGCTGGGTACCTACAAATGTTAGTATCCCCTGTGACAAGGGATAGGTCAGCTACAGTTGAGGCACTTACAATCAGCCTCCTGTTTGCTTTCTGAAATGAATAAAACAATACAGACAGCGTAAATAGCCAGTGTTTGTCTCTTATAAATACCTAAATGCAACAGTCATGGCAAGGACAAAGAGGGGCAAAACCTTGTTTGAGTAAAGGACAAAGGGATCTCCACTCCCCCATCTTTTGGGACAAGGGAAACATCAGACATGTGAAGCAAGGCTCCTTGTGGCTCAAAAGTCAAGGGATAATGCAAGACCATAATGAATCTTGCTCCTCATGGAAACCTTCACTTCGAGGTCCATCTTGGCTGAGGGGTGTGTACAAACGCAGGGGAGTGTCCCAGGGAGGTCAGGTGTAGAGAAAGAAACCAGATGATAGGCCTGAAGGAAGACAAAAATCCAGGACTGCCTCATATAAATGGTTTTACCGCCTCTTGACTGTGCTCCTGCTCACCAGGTGTGACATCCACACTCTTTCTCTCCAGGATTGCATCTCTGCCTGCTTCTGTCTCAACTAAGCCATTTCTTTATGTGCTCTCCCACTTGTTGTGCTATGTTTCTAATAATAAACTTTGTGCCTGCATTTACAGTTTCTGCCTCTGTGATAAATGCATTTTTCACTGGAGGCAATGATCCATGAAACAGTAGCATTCAGCCTCTAGCCCTTGCTAGTCTCCAGGCTAGGATTCCGGGCTCTCATCCAGGCTACCCAGGTTCAATTCCTGGGCAGGGAATTAAGATGTCATTTCACTCAACCACTCACTGCTGCCTCACGAGATCAGTGCCACTGGGAGGAGCCCAGGTCCTCACCTTGGCCCTGCATGGACAGCGCCTGGACAGAGCTTCCATCAATCAGTCAGGAAGGAGCCTTTCCAGCTTCTTGGGACCTCAGCCCCATGGATGTGGCAGCACCTTCCTCCAGAATGTCTTTCCACTGCACCCCAGATATCAGCACAAATGGGATGTTTTTTTCCCCAAACAAGATGCTATTGTTACTTATATGAAAAGTGTTTTTCTGTCTTTGTATTTAAATTGGTGAGTTGATCAGGTATTTATTCCCAAACTGTTGGAGGTTTACCTAGGATCCCATGTTCCCTGCAGGCAGCTTCCAGGAAGCAGAGGGAGGAGAGATGTGGGCAAGGACCTGGAGTCTCTCGCCTGCCCTGCATTGTGCTCGGTGCTCAACAGACAGCAGCCAGTAGGTGTAGCCTGCGATGAAGACGATTCCCTTCATGTGTTGAGGAGTTTTTGAGAAAGCCAAACGTGACTTGAATCTCTCCAACTGTTTCTAGTCACTACTCTGTGTTGCCACTTTCAAATGCAAGATCTGATTTAGTTTCCAAGGCTCTTGTGAACGTCAGGGAGGGGTCCCCCCAGCTCCCTCCAGTGCTCTTTCTGCCCTTCCCTCTGCAGTGATGCTGCCCACAGTCTCAGTGAGCTGAGGATGTGCCCCTGCCTCCTGATGCCAGACACAGTCTCCCCTGGGAGGCCGGCTGCCTCCACACGATGGGACTTGCCTGAGCACCTGCAAGGTGCCCGTAGGCTCCCCGACAGCCATGAGCTTCATGAGGGCAGGTATCAGGCAAGTGACAGTGAGAGAACAAGGGCAGTGGGAGTTTTATTCATAAAATCTAGCTAGGATATGCACAATGCCGCACTTTCCACCTCCAAGGAGAATGCTGAGGTGTGTGAATTCAAGTTCAGTGCAGATTTTGCCACTGTGGTTTCCATAACCCCTCCTCATCTATGGCTTTAGGGCCTGACCACCTGGATAAGCTCATCCATTAGGTTAAGTGCACAGCCACCAGTTTCAAAGAAGACACTCCATTAAAAGCCTACCAAAAGTTTGGGGGTGCTTAGCAAGACGTCTTCAACTATATTCTCCAAGACTGAGTAGATTGTGCAGCAAACCAAAGTCCACTCACCACTCCCCATTTTGCAAATTTTTGGTGTACCTAGATCAAGCAGCATAAACAGGTGTCTAACTGTTTCTGACCACAGTGTAACATCCCTTCCTGCCCCAGGAATTTTATCTAGGCCAGAAGACGATCTTCTAATGTGTATGTCCCATTTCAGATTTTCTTCTCACCCATAAAACACTGTGTATAACTCTGGCTGCTGCCACCACCCAGGTTCATTACCATCAGCTCTCACAGGATGAACCCAGCTTCCCAAATCCCCACACCGCCCTTAAGCATCAACACTCAAGTGCTCCTCCTGGACCTCACTGCCATGCACCGAGTTGCCGTCTTCTGAGGAATTAGGGGACGTTTCTCCACCTTCCTCATGTGACTGCAGCTCTTAGATTATCACTCTAGGTGTTGGGGTGTCCTGCTTCTAGTGTGCCCACTGCTAACACAGGGCCTTCCAGAGAGGA
This sequence comes from Bos mutus, assembly GCF_027580195.1. NCBI lineage: Eukaryota > Metazoa > Chordata > Mammalia > Artiodactyla > Bovidae > Bos > Bos mutus. Next base: position 7,748 of record NW_027219941.1, read on the forward strand.
CAAGTTCCATGAAGGTTTGTGGAATAAGTGAGCCAGAGCGGGGCACTTATTAAGTCGGATCAGGCTTTTTGTGCTTTCTTAAAAAATAACTTGAAAAAATCCAGTTGAACAGAGATAGTTTAGCTGTATAAAATGACAGACAGGAAGTACAGAGGAACTCACCTCAAATACATTTTATTTCCTAATTCTTACTAAGTAGTATCATATTTCCAAAATAGTTATATTCCAAGTCCATGTAATCTTGTTCTGGATCACAAAATAAAATAAAGAGTTCACAATCACTTTTACAAAACAGCAAAACTCGTGTTCTTGAACTGGTGAGCACAAACACACTGTGATCAACGCTACTAACATAATTGGACACTGAAGCTCGTTAGGCCTTCTTTTAAAAGGAATAACATTTGAAAAATTTCTAAAGGAAACAGAAGTGGATCTCCATGTTACTGTAGAGAACAGGAAGCCAAAGATGCTACACACCAGTTCCCCCAACTCTCCCAGCCGTCACGACTGAGAAGGCTGAATGCTCCCTCTTCAAACACAGAGGGAAGCATCAGCCTCCCTTCCTACCCCCAGGACAAGCTGCTGGATGTGGGCCTGAAAGGAGCCTGGCTGCTGTTCTGGCTCAGGGCCCCTCTTCCTCCTCCCTCACACCTATGCCCACCGGGGTGGGAAGAACCTGGGACCCCTTCCATTGACCCTGTGCAGATAGTCCTTGACTTTCTGCTTGCTGGTCTCTGCATAGGCCCGGGGACCCCACAGGAACTCGTAATGAGCAGGGTGGCTGTAAGGCACCTGCCGGTACTGCAGGTACCCCGCCCGCACCCACACTTGGGTCAGCAGCTCCTTGGGCTCCCCATAGATGCAGTGCTTTATCCCAGCAAATACCCCCATCCTGCTGAGTGCTCCCCAGATGTTCTCCTCACTGACCCGGTCCCCTGCTAGGAGAATCAGGCTCAGGACCGTCACCAGGAGGCCAGCCTTTGGTATGCTCTGCTCATCCGTCTGCATCTCATTGAGGGTGAGGCCCAGGACGGGGACCATGACATAGATGTGCTCTCTGTGGTCCACCTCTTTCATATCCAGGCCAAAGGCCAGCCGCAGGCACTGTGTGGCTTTACGGAAGACCACTGGGAAGTGGGCCTGGTTATCCCTGAGGACTGTATTCAGCATTTCAGCCTGGAAAATCGGCTCCTTGGTGCCATACTTGAGGAGCAGGAACTCCAGTAGCTGAGTCGTCATCCCATTCAGAGCCTGCTTGAGCAAGATCTCCGCATCTCCAGCGGCAGAGGAAGATGAGACTGGAGGGAAGGAGGCCAGAGGGGTTGAGGCATCCTCCGCCTCAGCCCCCAGGAGCTGCGCCTCCACTGGGCCCTCGGCCTGGATTTGGCCCTGAAGGTCTTCCTCAGAAGTGCAGAGCTCATTCGTCGGGACCACAGGCATGATGACTGGGGTCTTGTGCCCAGTGTGGCTGTGGCAGGGGGCAAATGGAGACCACTGACCTGGGAAAGAGAGAGAGTGTAAATGGTCTCAGTTTTGAGATGCTCCATGGGTGGCTTTGACTGAGTCCACTTACTGGTCTTCCTTGAGGGCTGCTCTTGGGCGTTACAGGGGCGCTCCTCCTTGGTGGTCAGTCCCCTGTCAAACGAGAAAGAGAAATTCCGGCTCAGGCTGCAGCCAGTACAGCCTGAGGTTCTGGGCCTGACAAGGTGGGGGGATTAGGGCCTTTTGAGGTCCTCTCTGTTCTGGGATGGGGAGCCCCTGTGCACACTCAGGACACCCACCTCACCTTGGCACTCCTGTGACCTCAGAACACAGACCTCAGACCTCCACTTTTGCCTCCTGGTTCCTGGAGCCCCCGTGAGACAAATGGAGGGGGCACCCCGGGGGTAGACTGTGGCACAGACCTCGGCCTTCAGTGCTGGTATGAGGGGTTGACTCTGTGAGGTCCCCCCAGATCTGGGGTAGGTAGTCCCATCGGGACTTTACTTTGGGGTCATCTGAGTAGGACCTACCATCGGCAGCACCAGCTGCAAGAGACCAAAGCCAGAAGAGGGGCAAGGCCGGGTACAGGGGGTGAAGGGATAGAACCACCAAATCAGGCTAGGCCAATCAGCCTGCTATGGACCCCATCTTATGGAAGGGACAGTCATTAGGGGCCCATCTGACCCCTGCGGTCTCTCTCAGTGGTAGCTGAACCAGGACTCACCAGGGCCTGGCCTTTCAGCAGAAGCCAACCACAGGCCTGCCGGTTGGTATGGAGGGGAGTGGAGCCAGGGGCAGGTGTGTCAACCCATCCAAGGCCTGGCCCCCTGAAGCAAGCACCTGGCAGCAGATGGGAGCCTTTACAGGCAACCTGAAACATACTTTTCTGTACTTTCAGATAAGAGACAAGCTATGGATCCCATCTCCATCCCCTTTCCCCTCCCCTACACTGGGCCAGAGCTGCCTCTCCACATGACCTCTGTGACATCATGAAACAAGTAAGGAAGGGACTACTTAATTGGCTGCCTGGCCCACGACCCAGATTCTAGAATCTCCAGACAATATTGGAAACTGAGACCCTGGTCTGAGGCCCTTCTGCCCTGAGCATTCACTGCTTGGGTAGAGAATGCTCCTGAGGTAGACTGGCTTCCCACGAGGCGCTTGCAGCCCCACTGGCCCCATCAACTGATGGGGAGCCCACAGCAGGGGACCGCCATGATTCCTCCCTGGATCCAAACGTGGATTCTCAGGGGTGGCTTTGGAGAAGAAGGGTGACCAACCCGAGAGCCCAAGACAACCTGCCACCACAGGGCCCAAACCCAGAAACGGCCAACGAGGATGAGAACAATGCCGTCCTCAGGCTGTCCTTCCCTAGAAGCTCTGGGTGATGGTGGAGGATGCGGCCGTCACCTCTGCACTGGAATGACGAGGGAGACATGGTGGTCATCAAAGCAGATCTCTTCCAGACAGAGGTCCTGCAGTGCAGGGGCGCAGACAGGATCTTCAAGACAGACAGCATCAAGACTTTCATCTGCGAACTGAACCTGGATGGGTTCAGGAAAATCTGACCTTCGGGTCACTCTGTGGGGAAGAAGAGGATGATGGTAATGTAGAAAGCCCTTCTGGGGAGACTAGACTAGACAAGCTGAGTGCTGGACTGGTTTCATTTCCCAGGAGAACTTTTTTCTCGTGAGAGGGTGGTTAAGGAAAGAGGAGAAAGCAGGACCTGTCATGTTCCACCAACCCCCTTACAAAGGGTCCATAGGGGTGACTCCAGACCCTGAGGGGCCACTTGAAATCAGGGAGAGCCAGTAACACTTCAAGGAAGGCTGACCCTGAGGGACCTCTAGGGAGCACACTCACTAAGGCCTCATAAGCTGCCAGGAATGAAGAGACTGTATCTCCATATTTAGGCAAGGTCAAGACGTGGTGGGGAGGAGGGCAGTGAGGAATTGCTATTCTCCCACACAGTGGCTAAAGTGATTCATTTCCTTTCAGATCTATCGGAACTCCAAGTTTCAGAGAGACACCTCTCCTCCTGCAGGACATCTGGAGGAAAGGTGACCCCAGAATAAGTGCTTAGCCCTCCACCAGTGCAACAGCGACCCCAAAGAGAAAGAAGCAAGCTGTGGTGACCAGACTCCTAAATTCCATCACAATGAGTCCACCCAAGAGGCTGACAAGAAGGCCCAGAAAGGAATCCAAACAGCTCACAGAATGCTTGGCTGGTGCTCATTTGTGTTCTGTGGCCTTTGGTCTATGAGCAGTGTAGCTGAGGGGGCCAGGGCAAACCATCTCCCTAGTGAGCAGGGTGGGCCCAGTGGAGAGGGCATGTCCAGCAATGCCACGTCTGTACCCCAGCTACTGCAGGAAGGGATGGCGCAGGGGAACTGCCCTAGAGCCCCACAGAGTACCCAGGTTATGGTTTGGTGATGACTATGTACATCTATTATTCCATTGTGATGGTTGTCATTTCAGTTGTGGCCCCAAATGAGGCCCCTGAGGTGGATGAGCAGGAGGATTCCTCAGTTTACAAGTGTGCCCTCTGTAAGCAGTTTAAGGACAATCCCAATCCTTGAGCCGCCAGGTCCCTAGTGACACTCAAAAGCACTCTCTTGTAATAAAAATATGTATTTCTAGCTCTAATAAAGTACAGCAAAACTCCATGGGAATAAATAAAGTATTGAATGAGAACTGCAAGTCTGTGTTCTTTCTGTCTGTCCATGCTACTCACACATGGCACTGGGTGAGCCCGATGAGGCTGGAAGCCCACGCCCCAGGCAGGCCTCAGTCCAGTCCCCATGGTACCTTTTCATCTGAAGCAGTAGCATTTCACACATTCGGCCAAGAGTGTGGCTCCGGAGCCATGCGCTGAGGCCAGCCCAAGATGGGCTGGTCCCTGCTCCTTGCCTGCCACACAGCAGAAGACCCGGTCTGGCTCCTGACCATGGGGGTGTCACCTTCCATGAGTCATGCACCCTGAAGCAGAATGGGCTCCTCCTGGGTCCGCTGATGATGCCACAAGTTTCTGATCAGCAGCTGAGCCTCTCCAGACCCTGATCCAGGGGCAACCGCAAGAGGCCCGCTGGAAAGCAGGGTCACCCCACTCACCAAGGGCCTTGCAAAAACATGACTTCAAATCCAAACACAAGTACAAGTTTCCACAAGGTGAACACCAGCCCTTGTTGCTCTGCCCCCACAGCTGTATTTAGGAGCCTAACTTTGGATATGGAGCAGCCAGGCACTGTGTCCAACACACATGCTTTGTGAGCCAAGGGACACTTTTCAGCAGGGCAAGGGTCACCTGCAAGGACAGACCACGGCTGGTTTCTGGGCCTGCGGGCCTCTCCATGTGCTGGAGGCCTAGCCAGCTGCTGACACGCAGCCTCACCCCCGGCATTCCCCATCGGTCCCCTGGACACTGTTCCAATATCGGGGAATTTGGACCAGAACAGAGAGGGAAAAGCACTAACCGGTTTCTTAACAACACATTTCTCTCAAGCACAAAGACCCAGCAGGGCCAAAACGAGTGGTGACATCTTTTTGTAAAGGTACAGTCCTGGAGACTCTTGCTGAGCCCAGAGTCCTGGCCCCCAGCCCCGCACCAAGTGGGCAGCTCACTGCAGGGTGGGGCGGATTCAGACCGAACCAGACCAGCATGTCCAGGGCATGGTGGCGACCAGATGGTGTCACCATGAGCTGGTCTCTCGGTCACCTTCCTCTCGAGAGCCCAGTCTGGAGAGGCCTCCTGACCAAAGTGGGTCAGGTGCTTGGGATGTCCACCTGGAAGATGTCCTTCCTGGCCCTCCCCAGGACCGGCTGTAGCAGCCAGCGAGGGTCGGCAAGCGCAGTCAGGCACTTCCATTGCAGGTCGGGCAGCATGGCTTGATTCTCCAGCTCCTCCACCTCATCACAACCTAGGTTTTCTGGGCACAGCAAAGTGACCCCCATCCACGAGACCTGTGTGCAAAGACAGGACACAGAAGGAGAACAAGGCGATTCAAAGTCATGCCTGCTAGAGACTAAGACTGCATCACAGAAGAGACCCAGAGTGAACTGGGTCCTCTGGCTGAGCATTTCAGGCGGATTCACCTCAGCAAAGGGAACTCGGGGTAAGGCCAAGCAAGGGAGGGAGTGAAATGAAAGGGAGAGGCCTGGTGCTCCATGAACCCACCAGGCCATGGGCACCTCTCAGTCTGCCCACTGCAGGCTTCAGGGACAGAACAGGGGGGCACCAGCGGGGAGCCTACAGACATCAGGTCCCCAAGCGATTCACCAGCAGACAGAAGTTGCTGTGGGGCCTCACTCCTGTGGAGTCAGGGGACTTGCTCAGGCCCGGCTGCAGGCATTAGGGCTGGGGAACCCAGACTGGGTGCTGTTCTACCTCTTATGGTCTCTGCTGGGCACACCCCCCCCCCCCACACACAGAGGCAAGTGCCACAGGCAGACCCGGATATGCCTCTGCCTTTCAGAGCACAAATGGGGACTGAGGCCCAGAGTGGGGGTCAGACACCTCAGGCCACCATTTCCAAGCCCAGGGACCCTCGCTGCCCCTCTGAAGAAACCTCAGCCCCACCCCTCCTCCCCCTACCAACCGGTTCAACAGAAAACAAATGACCACAAGCTGGCTGAGATCCAGGGCAGCACCAGGGGCCATGTGGGCAGCGCGGGGCAGGGTGTCACTTGCCAGCGATCACTCCGTGGCCGAACTTTTCCCTATCTCGCAGCAAGGCCTGGATCTGGACAGGGCTCATCCCCAGCCTCTGCTCTAGCAGCTCTTGCCAGTCCACATCCTCCCAGTCCCAGTGCCCAATGTGGACAGCCAGGGTAGAGTGCTGGGTCCACATAGCACGGGCCACCACCACATCTCCACGGTCTTGACACCGTAAGGCTGTCGGAAGGACAGACAGCCGAACTTCATCTCCCAGGGCTCCCAGGACCTCACGTGGGTGTGGAAACACAGAACCACAAAGGCCAGGAGCCTGACACAGCAGCCTCCAAGCTCACAGCCCTGGGCCAGACATCAGCTCCACATGTCCGAGCATCCTCCAAGCCTGCTAATACAGAATATGGGGGAGGGGATGGGTCACAGAGGGCTGGCTCCTTCCATCCATCTCCACACTGTCCGTTGACAGGGGTTGGCAACCCAGAGGACCCATCCATCACATGCAGTCTGTGGGGAGGTCAAGAAGGAGGGCGGGGCAGTGGGAGAGAGGCATGTGGTGAGTTCCAAGACAGAGGGCCCTTAAACCCTGGGAGCAGTGAGGCAGGAGGGCAAGCCCCTAGGCTTCACAGCCCAGTGGCAGGGCTGTGGTCCTCTTTCAGCACAGACAGACACAGTCCTGGGCTTGGCTTCCCCCGGCCCAAACACTGCCCCCACCCCACCCCTCAACTCCCTGGCCCCATCCCTGCCCATGCTCTGCAGAATCCCCATCTTAGCCCAGGCCTGCTGAGCACAGATCCGTGCAAACCAATCTGGCCTTGGCCCTGGACGGCCCTGCCAGGTGTCTTCCCCATGCCTTTGGGAACCACGTTCCTTGCAGCCCTTCCCACACCACTGCCTCCACTGTCAGCAGATGCCCCAGCCCCCACCTAGAGCCTAGAGAAAGAACGAAGGAGAGCAGGAACTACTGGGACGGGTGCACTCTGTGTCACTGCTAAGGCCTGGAATGGCACCATGCAGGGATTACAGAATTCAAACCTCAAATAACCCACTATGTTACTCTCACATCTTTCCATGGCTGAGGAGGTGCCAGGGATAGAGAGATAGCCCATTACTGCAGGGGACTTGATCACATGCACCTCCTTCCTCACTTCTTTCCTTGTACCTGGAAGGGCGTCCCTGTTTACTGGAGTGGGGTGATGGCAGGGGAGCAGAGCCGCTGGCCTGAACCTCAGTAGATTCTCAGCACCTCTAGCAGGGAGCTTCCGTTTCCACGAGACTATGAGGATGGGGACGTAGTCTCAGAGGCACCCAGCATAGGGCATCCTGGGCCTTCTCTTCCCCAAGCACAGCAGAGCCACAGTTCTCACAGGCCCACGAGGTCCCACATGATCTGCCTCCTACCCTGGCAGCCTGCTCTCCTTGCCCCTGGATTCACCCACAATAGCTATGAAGGCCATCCTTCCATCCTTGGAACATTCCAGTGTGTTCCTACCTCAGAGTGTTTGTAGGGTGTGAGGAGTCACATTGTGTCCCCTCAAGTTCAGGTGCTGGAGCCTCAGTCCCAAGTACCTCAGCGTGACCTTACAGACAAAGGAAAGGTCTTCACAGAGCTGATGGAAGTCCAGTGAGTTCATTAGGATGGACCCTCCTCTAACAGAATGGCTGTCCCCATACAAATGACACATTTAGAGACAGACAGGCACACAAGACAACTCCAGGTGAAGAGGAAGCCCAAGCCCAGGCACACCCACCATGGCCAGCAATGCCCCGGAAGTGAGAGGGGAGAGATGGGACAGACTCTCTCCACAGCCCTCACAAAAGCCAATGTCAGTTGACACCTCCACATTGGCTGCTGGCCTCCTGAACCAACATGGTTTGTAGTTTGAGCCACCCAGCCTGTGTGACCCTGACATGAAAACTTTTCTCCAAAGAAGACCCTTTCTCTAAAGATGACACAGAATGCCAACAGGCACATGAAAAGATGCTCAACATTCTTAATTATTAGACAAATGCAAATCAAAACTCCAATGAAGTATCACCTTATACTGGTCAGAATGGTCATCATCAAAAATCCTATGAAGAATAAATGTTGGAGAGGGAGCAGAGAAAAGGGAACCCTCGTACACTGTTGGTGGAAATGTAAGTTGGTACACTCAATATGAAGAACAGTATGGAGGTTCCTTAAACAACTACAAAAAGAACTACCATATGATCCAGCAGTCCCATTCCTGAATATATACCTAGATAGACAGGAACTCTAATGTGAAAAGATACATGCACACCAACATTCATTGTAGCATTATTTACAACAGACAAGATATGGAAGCAACCTAAATGTCCATTGACAGATGACTGTATAAAGAAGATGTGGTATACACCCACGCACAGACACACACACACACACACACACACACACACACACACACACACAACACAGGAATACTACTCAGCCATGAAAAATAACGAAGTAATACCGTTTGTGGCAACATGAATGGACCTGCTGCTGCTGCTAAGTCGCTTCAGTCGTGTCCGACTCTGTGCAACCCCAGAGACGGCAGCCCACCAGGCTCCCCCATCCCCAGGATTCTCCAGGCAAGAACACTGGAGTGGGTTGCCATTTCCTTCTCCAATGCATGAAAGTGAAAAGTGAAACTGAAATGGCTCAGTCATGTCTGACTTCATGACCCCATGGACTGCAGCCTACCGGGCTCCTGTGCCCATGGGATTTTCCAGGCAAGAGTACTGGAGTGGGTTGCCATTGCCTTCTCTGAGGATGGACCTAGAGAGTATCATATTAAGTGAAATAAGTCAGAAAGAGAAAGACAAATATTCTATGGTAAGACTTATAGGTGCAATCTAAAAAGGTGATGCAAATGAAATTATTTACAAATCAGAAAGACTGAAAACAAAATTATGGTTACCAAAGGGGAAAAGCAGGGAAAGGGATAAATTAGGAGTTTGGGATTAACAGATGCACACTACTATGTATAAAATAGTACTACTGTAGCACTGGAGAAGACTCTTGAGAGCCCCTTGGACAGCAAGGAGATCAAGCCAGTCAACCCTAAAGGAAATCAACCCTGAATATCCATTGGAAGGACTGATGCTAAAGCTGAGGCTCCAATACTTTGGCCACCTGATGGGAAGAGCCAACTCACCTGGGCTTTGTCCTCTCCCCACCTGAGCCACTGCTCCTCACACCAGGTCCCCAGTCTCTCATAGACCTTGATGTCAGGAAGTCAGGACAGGCCTAGTGTGCCTTCTCACCCCAGGGGCTCCCAGCGCGGACAACAGGGGCGGGGATCTGTGGGCTTCTGTCAGTCCTCCCTTGGGGTCCCCTCAGTCCTCCCTCAGGACCTCACCTTGTCTCCAGGTAGGACTTCGGATTCTCTCCTGTCCCCTACTAAGGCCCCAGCCCTTATACCAGGACCCCAGTCTCTCTGAGACCCGGAATGTCAAGAATTTCACTCCCTCCAACAGTACCCCAGTCTCTCTGAGACCCGAATGTCAGGAAATACAGCATGTGCTCATCCGCCCTATGTCCTCCCAGAGGCCACTCTGCTCTTGGGCCCAAGGTCCGCTCAATCCTTCCTCAGAGTCCTTACCTTGACTCTCAAAAGAACTAAGATCTTTCCCTCTGCCCATCTGAGGCTCTGCCCCTTCTAACAGTTGCCTAATGTCTCTGATACACAGATGCGAAGTCAGAACAGGCTGCCAAGTGCTCATCTTACCACCAGGGCGGCCCAGGGCTGACAGCAGGGTCAGGGATCTGTGGGGTTCCTTATATCCTCCCTCAAGGACCTCATCTTGAGCCCTGGCAGATCCGGGGATGCCCTTTGTGTTGAACAGAGGCGGGACCCTCACATCAAGGCTCAGGGAGCACAGACGGTGTATGAGCACATGCTGCATTTCCTGACATCTGGGTCTCAGACAAACTGGGGACCTGGGAAAAGGGATGTAGCCTCAGGTGAGCAGAGGGAAGAAGTCCAGCTCCTCCAGGGTTTCAAGATGAAGACCCTCAGGGACGACTGAGAGGATCCTGGACCCCAGTCAGAGGAGACCTCAAAGAAGCCTGTAGCTGCTATTGGCCCTTGGAGACCCTGGGGTAGGATGAGCCCAACATGCAGGGTCGCACTTCCTGACATCTGGGTCTCAGACTGGGGACCTCGCATATGGGGCAGGGCCTCAGGGGGGCCGATTCCCAGGTCCTGCGGGGTGTCAAATTGAGGACCCTGAGGAGGGACTAGAGGACCCTGGTCCCCAATCAGAGGAGACCTCAGAGAAGCCCATCTCTGTTGTCAGTCCAGGGCAACCGTTGGGTCAGGATGAGCGCAACAGGCATGCGCTGACCTCCTGACATCCGGGTCCTCAAGAGACTGGGGTCTTGGAATAAGGGGTGGGGCTTCAGTTGCGGAGAGGTGAGAATCCAGGTCCTGTGCGGAGGCAAGGTGAGGTACCTGCAGGAGGACTGGGGGGACCCTGAGTGAGGACCGACAGAACCCCACAAATCCCTGCCCCTGTAGTTGGCCCTGGGAGACTGCGGGGAGAGCACACTTGGCCTGTCTGACTTCCTAACAATAGGGTCTCAGAGAGACTGGAGGCCTTGTGAAAGTGGCGAGGTCTCAAAATGGCAGATGGGACAGCCCTGGGTGCTGCCTGGAGTCCAGGCTCCATGTGAGGATGGACTGAGGCTGTTAGACCCCAACGGGGAGGGATCTTGACCATTGCAAGAGGGTTTTGGAGGGCCCAGAGTGGGGTGAGCAGTTTCTTGACCTCTGTCTGGCTTAGGGACCTCAGGATGTGAGGTTTTCGGGTGGAGGGTGGAGGCTTCAGGTTGGCAGAGGCTGGACTGCCCGGACTGAGCAGATGCCTGCCCCGTGGTCAGTTCTTGGAGGCCAGGCGGGACATGAGGAGCAGCTGAGGACCAAGCATCTCCCCAGCCTAGAACCCCCGGGAGGCCCTGAGCAGGTGTGGCCAAATGTGGGGCCCCTCAGCACTTTCTGTACAGACTCGGGTCTTGTTCTGAGTTACCCTACAGGCCCCCAAAGGGGAAGGTCCAGGCCGTGCCAAGGGAAAGGGGAGAACTACAAGGGAGCCCTGAGGGGACCTCCCACGCCACAACTGGGGAGACCTCACAGAATCCACTCCTCCAAGCACAAAAGGCCCAGGGCTGTGCCACACTCTACCCCCAAGGTGTCCTGATCATTTCTCTCACAGGAGCTCCAGGAACCAGGAGGCTGAGGCGGAAGTCTGAGGCCCGTGTCCTGAGGTCAGAGAGCAGAGGAGGTCCAGGCAGTACCAGGAGTGAAGGTGAGGAGGGTTTCCTGAGTGGGGTTCCCTATCCCAGAACAGAGGAGACCCCAGAAGGCCCTAATCGCCCTGCTTTGTCAGTGCCAGAAATCTCAGGCTGTGCTGACTGCACCCTGGGGAGCCACTTCACTTCTTCCTTCAGGTAGCCAAGGGACTGGCCGCCCAGGATGAGTGCCCCTGTGAGGTCTGAGTGAACCCTCAAGGGGAGACCTGTAAGTGGCCTGTATCAGACCGCCCAAGGCCTCCCGTGGGTTCTGGGCTGGGGAGATGCTTGGTCCTCAGCTGCTCCTCATGTCCCGTCTGGCCTCTGTGCACTGACCACAGGGGCAGTGGGGTTCTCAGCCCAGGCCATTCCCACCCCCTCCTCCCCTAAGCCCCGTGGTCCCCATCTGTCCCCCTGTCTCACGCCTGTCTGGGGTTTGATCACAGGCATCGTGCTCTTGGTGGAGATGAGTGAGCTGAGCAAACTCAAAGAAGACCTTCAAGACCCAGGCGAGGCCCAGGGCCCGGTGGAGGTGCAGCTCTTGGGGGCTGAGGTGGGGAAGGCTGCATCCCCCTCGGCCTCCTCTTCCACAGTGTCCTCCTCAGCCCCTGGGGAGGCCTTGCCCCTGCAAGCTCTGAAGGAGATGATAACTAACCTGATGAACTTCCTGCTCCTCAAGTATCGAGCCAAGGAGCTGACCTCCCAGGCAGAAATGCTGAAGAAGGTCCTCAAGGACAACCAGGAGCACTTCCCGGTGGTCTTCAGACTAGCCTTGGAGTGCCTGCAGCTGGTCTTTGGTGTGGAGGTGAGGGGGGTATACCCCAGGAAGGACACCTATGGTATGATCCCTGCCCTGGGCCTCACCTGTGATGCAATGCAGAGCAATGGGCGGGGCCTGCCCAAGACTGGTCTCCTGGTGCTGGTCCTCAGCCTGATCATGAGGAATGGAGACCCCGCCCCTGAGGAAGTGGTCTGGGGAGCACTCAGCAGGATGGGGGTGTGTGTTGGGAGGGAGCACTCCATCTTTGGGGAGCCCAGGGAGCTGCTGACCCAAGTGTGGGTGCGGGAGGGGTACCTGGAGTACCGGCAGGTGCCTGACAGTGACCCTGCTCACTACGAGTTCCTGTGGGGTCCCCGGGCCTATGCGGAGACCAGCAAACAGCAAGTCATGGCATTTGTGCTCAGGGTCAGACAAAGGGCTTGGAGGGCCTTCCCACTCCAGTCTACAGAGGCTATAAAGGAGAAGGACAAGGAGGCCTGAGCCAGAGCGGCAGCCAGGGTAATCCTTCCCTTTGCGATTGAAGAGGGAGCATTCAGCCTTCTCAGAACTGAGGGCCTGGGCCAGTTGGGGGAGCCATTGTGTAGCGTCTTTGGGTTCCTGTTCTTTATGATGACAGGCAGATTCATCTCTGTTTCCTTTAGAAAATTGTCAAACTTGAATTGTTGTAATGGAAGGCTAAATAAAGTTCAGTGTCTCAGCTTTGTGAATGAAGTTGATCACAATGTGTTTGTGCTTACCCAGTTCAAGAACAAGAGTTTTGCTATTTTGTAAAAGCAGTTGGGAACTCTTCCATCTTGTTTTGTGGTCCTGAACAGGATACAGTGGAATTGGAATTAGGACTGTTTTGGAAATGTGAACTTACTGAGCAGCCGTATTGATGGGGGAAGAATTAGATGATAAAAGTAATCATAGTGAATTCATGCTTCTGTCCTTCTTGTGTATCATTCTCAAAAACTAAATTATCTCTGTTTATTTGGATTTGCCTGGGTTATTTAAGGAAGTAGCAGACAGTTCATCTGAGCCCCCTGCTCACTGGCTCATTTATTCCGAAGACCTTTATGGAGCTTCTGCTCCATGAAAGGCCATGTTAGCAGTGGGGACACTAGGAGAAGCAGGACACCCCCACCTCGAGCAATGGTCTCAGAGCCACAGTCACACAAGGAAGGTGGAGAGATGTCCCCTAGTCCCACGGAACAAGGCAACACCGGAAGGGGTGGTGGGGCTCCAGGAGGAGCACTCAAGTGTCAGTGCCTGAGCCAGGGTGGTTTGGGGCTTTGAGAAACTGGGTTCCTTCTGTGGGAGGTGATTGTGATGAGGCTGGTTGGTGGCAGCCCTCAGACTTACAGGCAGTGTGCCATGAGGTTGATGGGAAAGTCTGAAATGGATCATTGCTGTGAGGTGTCCTTTTGCATCTTGGATAAAGCCCAGAGAAACCTCTTTCTGAGGCAGGAAGGAAGGGGTCCTTCCTGGCTCCTGAAGCGTTGCTGTTGACCACAGGGGCAAAGGAGGTGTTTTCTACCACCCCCCATCTGCTACAAATCCTGAAGAAATGCGAATCTTGCTCTTTGAAGTATTTCCCTGTATTCCCTTGGCTAGCCATCCTCTCTGCCCTGGGAAAGCTGATTACCAAGTATACTGAAATGACAATTTATTTGGTCATCTGGACTGTATTTCAGCCACTTGTGAGCATGGTCTAGATTTCAGTGGGAAGAAATGTGTGAGGAGAAGCTGCAAATGTGGACAGGACATGCTGGGTGTCTGGAATCCTGGGAATAAGTTTCACAGCTGGGAAAGACACTGCTCCCCACCCCCAAACACACACAATGCCCAAATTGAATAATATATCCTCCAAGAGGAAAACACTCAGAGCAGCAATTTTGACTGGTTTTCTATTCTGTTTCCTATTGACCTGCCGATTTTCTGAGGTGTCTTGAAAACAAAACAGTTTCCTGTGGAGAGAGGGACAGACTCTGGATCTGAATAACACTAGAAATAAGTACGCGCCAGTAAAGATGTAACATCTGCCAGCGTCCCTGGGTTCAGGCAGGTTGAGAAGTGTGGAGGCAGCAGAGGATTTACAGGTTAAGGCTGTGCCTGGCATCAAAAGGCAGGAGCGACTTCCAGGCCTAATGAGGTGGTGAGGTCACTGTGGTAGGGGGTGCAGATGGGTGCAGGGGGCTGAAGGGGCAGCTTTCCGTGCTGAGTGCCAGAAACAATGGGAACAGGAGATGTGATTCTGCTCACATATGTGGCACCTGCCAGGTAGTCAGTGGACACTTGGAAAAGGTGGAGAATTTCAAGACCCATGTGACCTGCTCAGACTCTCCTCCCCAAAACAAAGGAGATTTTGTCGTCATAAATTCTAACCACTGTTCTTTGTTGAGCATTTGCTTGGAAGTGTGGGATTGAAGAGATGTCAGGTGTTCAGTCACCTTTGTCTTCCTCTCTCCCTGCACACATGGGGACACGACCTTGCCAGGCCTCTTCACTTAGGAAGGGTCATGTGATGAACCATGGCCAATGAATTTTAAGCAGAAGTATTTTTGTCAGGACCATTTGTTTTGAAGGAACATAGGCACCCAGGGGTTAATCCTCAAGCTAGGGCAACACACAGACACAAACCACTCCGAGTGTGGTTCCTCTCCCAGAGACTAAAGTCCTGCACTTCTGACCTTTGAGAGAGGCTGCCCCACAGGGAGCTGGCTGCAGGAATTCCTCCCACCACACCCACAGTCACACCCCTGCTGCCCCCCCTGAACCACACTGTCAGCCCCCTTGGGGCTGTGCTCAGTCTCCATCAGGAGGGCAGCAGCCAGCTGCCAAAGTTCCCTGTTGGGGTTGGGGGCATCCTCCTTGTGAGGTCCAGCCCGAGGCCACCCACTTCTGCTGCCCACAGCACCCCCCTTCCCCAGAACCTGGGCTTGGGATTTGTCCTGCCTGCCCCCCACTCAGAGCCGCTTAGGCCCTGGTCCTGATGACCTCATGTGTGTATCTTTATCTGGAAGTCCCAGGGCAGCATCCCCTTCCACAGTGCTTCAGGTGGAGCCAACAGGACTTGACACAGTGTCTGGGTGATCTCCTTGTGGTGGGTCAGTAGTATTCATTGCCATAGAAGTGCAGGGCACATGTCTATGATCCTGAGGTGTATCAGACCATTCCTTGTGGAATCCCACGTGTTGGAGGAAACTCGGGGTCTTGTGAATGTGACTGTGAGGTCCTAGCTTTTGAGCCTGAGTGTGAGAGACAGAGGGGTATCTTATGAGCCATCCACAGAGCCAGCTAGGAGCTAGTCAGGCTGTTTGAGCAGAGGACAGGCTCTAGCAGATGGCAGGGTTGGTATCCTGGATGCTCTCCTAGGTGCAAGAGGCCCCAGACTCCAATGAGGATTTGGAAAGTAACCAGGTCCCAGGGGTGCAGGCTGCAAAGAGGGTCAGCCGCCCCATAGAGGTGGAAGCAGCAAGCCTCTAGAGATCCCATCTGACCTGGCTGGGAGAGGGAGAGGGGAGCAGATGCCTCTGCAGGTGAGCTGCTGCCTCGGTCTCCATGAGGACATCCGTGCTCTGGGGCCAATTCCAGGACCACAGCCCCGGGGGCCACTCCAGGATGGATACATGACACCTTCATAACAGGTACTCCTCATGCACCTTATTGGATATGACTGCTAGGTGTGGTTGGGATCTTGCTCTGGGTACATAAGAACCTCAGGCCTTTGGCTGCTAGGGTGCCCAAACTGCTCCCCACAACCAACTTATATGGAGGTCATTTCCAGTATCCAGCATCTTCAGCAGTAGCCTCTGTGTAGAAACACACGACCATGTTCCCAAGCTGATCTTGCCCAGGGCATCACAGATTGGACAGGTGCCACCCCTGGCTTAATGATTCTCAGTGAATGTTCTGCTCCTTTGTGAAGCCCCTGTGTTTCCTCACGGCTTCCCTGGAGGCTCAGCGTTAAAGAATCTGCCTGCAATGTGGGAGATGCAAGTTCGACCCCTGGGTGGGAAGATACTCTGGAGGAGGAAATGGCAGCCCATTCCAGTATTCTTGCCTGGGAAATCCCATAGACAGAGGAGCCTGGAGGGTCTACAGTCCATGGGGTTGCAAAGAGTCAGACACGACTGAGCGACTTGAGCACGCTGAGACGTACACCAAGGTAAAAGTTTGCTCTGGACCCTTGTATCCTTGGCAAGACACTTACCCCTGCCTGGATCTTGACAGACTTCTGTGGCAAATAATACTGGCAGACGTCTTAAAGCAGTTTTTGAGCAAGTACAGGGTTCCAGGTCTACACCTGGCCTTGGTTGGTGGCTTTTGCCACATCCAGGCAAAACATCTATGAGGTTGGATCAGGGCAGTGTTTGTGGGGCTTGAGAAAAAAGTGGATCCAGAGATGTTTCTGTGGTGGAAGAGGCCCGGTTAGTATATTATATGGGATTGGAGGTTAAGGGAGAGGAAAAGCTGAAGCTAATGTAGCAAGGGTTGTTTCACACTTACAGGTTCTGTGTGCTTGTGTTTGGTTTCCTTTTTGTTTCCTTTTTTAACGTACTCAGCATGTTTTGCCCAGAGTTTCCTTGTCTTTTTCATTGACACTGTCAATAGACTTTATTTTGACCTTTTCCTTTGTGACCCTTTAAGATTTGAATAATATTTGTGAAAATAGCAGAATCATATGCCCTCACCCCGTTTCTGCTGTTCCTAGTATCTTACCTTAATACAATACACTTATTACAATTAATGAGTAAGTATTGATGCATTATTTATTGTGAACTAAAGCCCATGCTTTATTCAGATTTCTATAGGTTTTACCTGCTCCAGGATCCTAACATTTAGTTGTAATGTCTCCTTGGGTTCCTCTTAGCTTTAACATTTCTTTATTTTCGATGATCTTGACAGTTTTGAGGAGTACTCAGTAGATGTTTTGTACAATGTCCCTTGATTAGCATTTGTCTGATATTTTACTGGTGCCTAGTCTGGGATTATGAGTTTGGGGGAGGAATATTACAGATGTTAAATCCCATTCTCATCACATCATATCAAGTGTATATACTATTAGCACAATTGATCACTGATGACACTCTCATTGATCATCTGGCTGAGGTAGTGCTTGTCATGTGTCTGTGCAATAAAGTGATTGTTTTATGCCCCCTTTCCATCCTGTCCTCTTTGGAAGAAAGTCTTGCTTCAGGGGTGGGGAGTTGTGCTCCACTTTCTAGAAGTGGGAGTGTCTGCATAAACTGGAATCTTTCTCGGTGGGAGATTTGTCCATCCTTGTTTGTGTAATTAAGAAATCATTTATTTTTCTCAGTATGGACTCATGGTATTTATATTACACTTTGGGTTAAAATCCAATACAACTTTATATATTTTTATTTTAAAATTGTTCAGATTGGCCATTGGGAGCTCTTCGTGTCAGCTCCCTTTGTATATACCTTTGTCATACCCCTGAAAACCTTGCTTCCTTTTTTGAAATTTTTTGAGCACTTTTTTTTCCACACCCTACAAAGATGCTCCAGGCTCATTTTCCATCTTTCCCGTCCCAATTCTAGAATCATCAATTTTTCCGTGGAGCCCTTGTTCCTTTTATTGTCGTATGATATTGACAAAACTACATCTGTACACTAAGTGTGTTCACTGGTACTGAAGGGTCATTGATTCTCGGACCTCTTGGTGGTCAGAGCAAAGAATTATATGTGTACTTCCTATCCTGTGTTTATTTATATCTCTAGAAATACTTTGATGGTAATGATTTCATGGATATGACACCAAAAACAGAGCCAAGAAATAAAAATAAAAAAATAGATAAATTGGACCTCATTAAAAAAACAAAAACCTATGTGCATCAAAGAATACAATCAAGAAAGCTACCATATGATCCAGGAATTCCACTTCTGAGTGTATATTCAGAAGGAAATGAAAATAGAATATGGAAAAGATATATCTTCACCCCTACATTTATTGCAGCATTGGTCACAATATACAAAATATGGATACAACCTAAGTGTCTGTCGGATGAATGGATAAAGAAGATGTGACGTATTCAATATACAGCCATGTGAGAGAAGGAAATCCTGCCATTTACAACAACTTGGAAAGAGTTTGAGGGCATTATGCTAAGTAAAATAAGGGAGACAGAAAAAGATAAATACGATTTGTTATCACTTATATGTGGAGTCTAAAAAGGACAAACTGGGACTTCCCTGGCAGTCCAGTGGCTAAGAGTCTGCACTTCCAATGCAGGGAGCATGGATTTGATCCCTGGTTGGGGAGTTAAGATCCCACATGCTGAGCAGCAAGGCCAAAAATTAAAAAATAAATAAAAATAAATTTAAAAAGTAAAATGGTCAGATAAACAGAGAAGAGAGTGGTGTTCACCAAGAATTAGGGGATGGGGAAATAGGGAGAGATTGTTCATAGGGTACTAGCCCCCACTTATACTACTAACAAGTTTTGGGATCCACTGTACAGCAGGATTCTTATAGCTCACAATTCTTTGTCAAATACTTGATTGTTGCAAAGAGAGTAGAACTTCTACATTCTCACCACAGAAAAGAAATGTGATAGGATGGAGGTGGTAGCTAATACTGTGTCAGTAATCATTTCACCATTTATAAATGTATCATATCAACATGGCAAGATTTTTGTTTGAACTCCATCCCTTCTTGCTAGTGAGGCTTCTCTTCTAGTGGAGTAAACCTCACTGCAATTGTAGTGTCATTCACCCATGTGATGCTTCCAGATTTCAGGAAGAAACAGTTTTCAGCGTGAGTGAAATTTTAAACATCCCATGGGCGATGCTGTCTCTTCTGGCTCAGATACAGCATCCACATGACACTCTGGAAACCATTCTGCAGCTCAGAATCCTTTTCTGCTTGTTTCAGTTTTTTGAAGTTGGATTCATGTTGATGTATGGCAAAACCAATATGATATTGTAAAGTAATTAGCCTCCAATTAAAATAAATTAAAAAAAAATAAAGTTGGCATCTATATATTGTCGTACTTTTCTAATTTCAAATTCCCTTGCTTTCCCTGACTGAAAAGTAGGAACACCTAATGGGACTAGAGGACACCTACAGATTAAGAATTCTTTCCTGGTTCAACGATTTATTACTCACAAAGCGTCACCTCTCCCCCCACACGCAAAGCACAATGTGAGTCCATTTCCCAGCTTTGACAATAACCACCACACAATCAAGTTTAGTAAACACCACGGCTTCCCTGGTGGCTCAGACGGTAGAGCGTCTGTCTATAATGCGGGAGACCTGGGTTCGATCCCTGGGTCGGGAAGATCCCCTGGAGAAGGAAATGGCAATCCACCGCAGTACTCTTCCCTGGGAAATCCCATGGAAAGAGGAGCCTGGTAGGCTACAGTCCATGGGGTCACAAAGAGTCGGACACGACTGAGCGACTTCACTTTCACTTTCACGTGTTTACTATGGGTGCAGCTGCCTTCCATCCAGCATCTGTGCTGGGACTGCAGCCTTCTCTCAAGGGAGAAGGAGGCCCCCTCCTGAGTGAGGACAACACCCCGGAACAGAGGGTCTCATAGAATGCAACTCCACCATTACTGGGGACCCCGGGCCAGGCTGTCAGTCTAAGAACCCCTCCACCAAGCCCACTTCCTCAGTGAACTCGGGGAGCCAGAGGTTTGGTCTGTGGGGTGCAGTCTCAGATGGGCAGAGGGAGGGCCCCACGTCCTGCGGAGACTCGAGGTGTGGACCAGAGGAGACTGAGGGTTCCCAGGGAATGCATGTGCTGCCTTCCTGACAGCCATAGGGGACCATGGGGCATGGCGTCCGGATGTGACGTTACTGATTCCTCTGAGAGAGAAGTGAGGGCCTGGGTCACAGACTTCGGGTTCAGGTCAGCAGAGTGAAAGAGCCCAGCCATGCTAGGAGTTAAGGTAGAACCCTGGGGACAAGGGGCTCTGAGGCCCCAGGACATACAGGTCATCACTGCTCTCAGCCTTGGGAGACCCTGGCAGGGTTGTGGGAATGAGTCCCCCACCCCGGTTTCCCTCTCAGGTGTGCTGGCTCGACAGGGCCTGGGTCTCAAGGGAAACAAAGTCAGGTGGGCAGAGGGTGGTGCCCAGACTAGCTGAGAGTCAAGGTGAAGAACACGGGGAAGGCTGAGTGACTCCCGGGACATCATCTCAGCCCATGGCGTCCTCAACCACTAAGAAGCCCTGGGCTTGGAGCCCTGCTGCAATGTCCATAGCCTCCTCCTGGGGCCTCAGGGCAGTGAGGCCCTTGGTGTGAGGGTCTGGCCTCTGCCGAGGAGTTTGGCATCCCAGGACCTGCCAGGGCTCAGGATGAGGACCCAGAGGGAGATCACAGGTGACCCCACAGTTCACGCTGCTGCTGCCAGCCCTGGGCATCCCTGGCGTTGGGATGAGCACTTGGCAGCGTGTCCTGACTTCCACATCAGGGTCTCAGAGAGACTGGGGACCTAGGATAAGGGGTGGGGTCTCATGTGGGCAGAGGGAAGGGTGCAGGTCCTCATGGGACTCAAAGGGCATACACTGATGTATTTGGGGGATCCTGGACCCCAATCTGAGGGGACCCCACAGACCCCCACCCCCTACATTCGGGTGGTCTGGGAGGTCTTGGTATGGAATTAGTGTTCTAGGCTGGTCCTGACTTTCGGAATTCGGGTCTCAGAGAGACTGTGGCCCCGGTTAAGAGGAACAGGGCCTCGTCTGGGGAGAGGAGAGAATCCCAGGTCCTAACTAGAGGCAAAGTGAGGTGCCTGAGGGAGGACTGAGGGGACCCTGGACCCCAATGAGAAAAGACCTCAGAAAAGCCCATCCTGCTGTCGGTCCTGAGAGACCCTGGGATACGATGACCGCAACAGGCATGGTCTGACTTCCTGACACCCTGGTCTCAGACTGGGGTCCCGGTACAGGGGGCGGAGTTCCTGACATCCGGGTCTCAGACTGGGGTCCCGGTGCAGTGGGCGGAGTTCCTGACATCCGGGTCTCAGACTGGGGTCCCGGTACGGTGGGCGGAGTTCCTGACATCCGGGTCTCAGACTGGGGTCATGGTACAGGGGGCGGAGTTCCTGACATCCGGGTCTCAGACTGGGGTCTTGGTGCAGGAGGCGGAGTTCCTGACACCCGCGTCTCGGACTGGGGTCCTGGTACAGGAGGCGGAGTTCCTGACACCCGCGTCTCGGACTGGGGTCCTGGTACAGGAGGCGGAGTTCCTGACACCCGCGTCTCGGACTGGGGTCCTGGTACAGGAGGCGGAGTTCCTGACATCTGGGTCTCAGAGAGATTGGGGCCCTGGTGTGAGGAGCAGGGCCTCAGTTGGGGAGAGGATGGAGCCGAGGTCTTAGCGGGAGTGAAGGTAAGGATCCTGAGGGAGGAGTGAGTGGAGCTGGACCCCAGAACACAGGGGACCCGGGTTGTCCCCAGGAGGGAAGACCACGTGCAGCATATCCTGACATCTGGGCCTCAACTCGGGACCTTGTGAGAGTGACGGGGCCTCAAAGTGGCGGACAGGAAAATTCCTGGTCCTGCCTGGAGTCCAGACTCCACACGAAAAAGGACTGAGGCGATTGGACCCCAAGGCAGGGAGATTTGCTAGCCCTTGTTGGGGGTCTCAGAGGCCCCAGAGCAGGGTGAGCAGGGTGAGTAGTTTATTCACCTATAGTGTTGGGGCCTCGGGAGGTGAGGTTTTCAGGTGGACAGCAGAAGCTTCAGGTCGGCAGAGGCTGGACTCCCTGGCTTGAGCAGAACCCGCCCCTGTGGTCAGTGCTGGGAGGCCAGGCAGGACGTGAGGAGGAGCTGAAGACGGAGCATCTCCCCTGCCTAGGACCCACAGGAGGCCCTGGGCAGCCCCCAAAGGGGAGGGTCCAGGCCATGCCAGGGAAAAGGGGAGCACTACAAGGGAGCCCCTAGGGAACCTCTCACCCCACAGCTGGGGGACTTCAGAGAATCTATCCCTCCAACAAGCACAGAAGACCTAGGGCTTTGCCACAGTGTGCACCCTAGGTGATCCCTCCATTTCTCTCATAGGAGCTTCGGGAACGAGGAGGCAAAGGTGGAGTTCTGAGGCCCTTGTCTTGAGGTCAGAGAGCAGAGGAGGTCCAGGCAGTGCCAGAAGTCAAGGTGAGAAGGGTGCCGTGATCATGCACCAGGGTTACCCCATCCCAGAATAGAGGGGACCCCACAAAGCCCAAATCCCTCCACCGTGTCAGCCCCAGAGCTCAGGGCTCTGCTGACTGCACCCTAGGGAGCCACCGCCCTTCCTCCTTGGGGTAGCCAGGGGACAGCCTGCCCAGGAGGAGCACCCCTGTGAGGCCCAAGAGCACCCCTTAAGAGGAGACCTGTATCAGACCGCCCAGGGTGCATTTCTCAGTTAAGGCCATTCTCACCCACTCTCTCCTGCAGGCCCGTGGTCCCCATCTGTCCCCCTGCCTCACTCCTCTCTGTGGTTTGATCCTAGTCATCATGCCTGGGATGCATGAGCTCCGCCAGCCTGAGAGAGTCTTTCAGAATCCAAGAGCAAATGAGGACCTGATACAGGCACAATTATTTTGGGGTGAAGAGGAGGAGGAGGAAGAAGAGGAGGTGGAGGAGGTGGAGGAGGAAGAAGAGGAGGTGGAGGAGGTGGAGGAGGAAGAAGAGGAGGTGGAGGAGGTGGAGGAGGAGGAGCAAGTGGAGGAGGAAGGGGAGGTGGAGGTGGTGGAGGTGGAGGTGGTGGAGGTGCAGGAGGAGGAGGTGCAGGAGGAGGAGGTGCAGGAGGTGGAGGTGCAGGAGGAGGAGGTGCAGGAGGAGGAGGTGCAGGAGGTGGAGGTGCAGGAGGAGGAGGTGCAGGAGGAGGAGGTGCAGGAGGTGGAGGTGGAGGTGGTGGAGGTGCAGGAGGAGGAGGTGCAGGAGGTGGAGGTGCAGGAGGTGGAGGTGCAGGAGGAGGAGGTGCAGGAGGAGGAGGTGCAGGAGGTGGAGGTGCAGGAGGTGAAGGTGGAGGACGTTGTGGAGGTGAAGATGGAGGTGGAGCTGGAGCTGGAGCTGGAGGAGGTGGAGGTGGAGGAGGAGGTGGAGGTGAGGGAGGAGGTGGAGGTGGAGGTGGAGCTGGAGGTTGAGGTGGAGCTGGATCAGGTGGAGGAGGCGGAGGAGGAGGTGGCGGAGGTGGAGGTGGCGGAGGTGGAGGTGGAGCTGGAGGAGGAGGAGGAGGTGGTGGAGGACGTGGAGCTGGAGGAGGAGGAGGTGGAGGAGGAGGTGGAGGAGGAGGTGGCGGAGGTGGAGGTGGCGGAGGTGGAGGTGGAGCTGGAGGAGGAGGAGGAGGTGGTGGAGGACGTGGAGCTGGAGGAGGAGGAGGAGGAGGAGGAGGAGGGAGGAGGAGGTGGAGGAGGAGGTGGAGGAGGTGGAGGAGGAGGAGGTGGAGGAGGAGGAGGTGGAGGTGGAGGTGGAGGTGGAGGAGGAGGAGTAGATGGAGGAGGAGGAGGAGCAGGTAGAGGAAGGAGATGCAGCTTCCTCCTTCTCCTCTCTCCTGGTCCGGGGCACCCTGGGGGAGGTGGCTGCTGCTGCAACAGCCAGTCTCCCCCAGAGCTCTCTGGGTGTCTGCCCGTCTTCCATGCCTTGGCTGCCACTCTGGAGAGCCAATCCGAAGAGCACAGTCTCAGCAGGCAAGATGAAGTGCCAGGCACCTTGTGTGACCAGGAATGTGCCAGGTCCTCACTCCAAGATACACTACGGTGAAGATGAATGAGCTGGTGTGATTCCTGCTCAGCAGGTATATCACCAAGGAGCCGATCTCAAAGGCAAAAGTGCTGAATAGTGTCCTTAAAGATTACCAGGACCACTTCCCTCTGGTAATCTTTCAAGCCGGGCAGAGCCTGCAGGTGGTCTTTGGCTTGGAGGTGAAGGAGGTGGACCCCAATGAGCACAGATATGTCCTGGTCCCCACCCTGGGTCTCACCCTCAATGAGATGCTGCGGGATGGGCAGAGGTTGCCCAAGGCCAGTTTCCTGGTGGTGATCTTGTGCCTGATCGTCATGTATGAAGACTGTGCCCCTGAGGAGGTCTGGGCAGAACTCTGCTGGATGGGATTGTGTCCTGGGAGGGACCACTACATCTATGGGGAGCCCACGAAGCTGCTGGCCCATGTGTGGGTGCAGGAGGTGTACCTGGAGTACCAGCAGGTGCCTGACAGCGACCCTGCCCACTACAAGTTCCTGTGGGGTCCCCAGGCCAATGTGGAGACCAGCAAGTTTAAGGTATTGGAGTATCTGGAAAGAGTGGGTTGAAAGGGTCAGCTCCTTCCACCCACCCCACCCACAGAGGCTTGAAGGTGGAGGAAGAGGGACCCTGAGCCAGAGCAGAAGCCAGGCTCCTTCCAGGCCCATGTCCAGCAGCTTGTCCTAGGGGACAAGAAAGGAGGCTTATCCTTTCCTCCATGATTGAAGAGGGACCAGTCAGCCTTCTCAGCAGTGAGAGCCCAAGCCCATTGGGGGAACTCGGTGTGTGGCGTCTTTGTGTTCCTGTTCTCTACAATGACATGGAGACTCATCTCTGTTTTCTTAGGAATTTTTCAAATGTTATTGCTTTTAATAAGAATACAGTGCGTTCCAGTATCTAACAATTCAGTGACGTTGATCACAGTGTGTTTGTACTTAGCCAGTTCAAGAACAAGAGTTTTTGCTGTTTTATAAAAGAGACTGGGGACTCTTGATTTTATTTCATGGTCCTGCACAGCATAGTATGTAATTAGAATTAGAACAGTTTTGGAAATGTGAACTTACTTAGCACATTGGTTGTTGGAAGAATTAGAAAATAAAAAGTGATAGTTGGAATTCTTGCTTCTTAGACTTTTTGCATGTCATGTTGTAAAGCTAAGGGATCTCTGTTTATTTGGATTTGCCTGGGATATCTAAGGAAATAGCAGACAATTAATTTGAGTCAAATAGCCCCTGTTCCTTGGCTCCTTAATTCCCAAGACCTTCATGGAGCCTCTTCTCCGTGAAAGGCCTTGTGTTAGCAGTGGGGACCCTAGGGGAATCAGAAGACCCCCCACACCTAGAGAGATGTTTGTCTAGGAGCCAAAATCATGTGCAGTGTGTCTTAGGGGTGAGGAGAAACCGAAATTGGACACTGCTGTGTGGCGTCCTTTTGTGCCTTGGTTAAACCCCAGAGGGATCTCTTTCTGGGGGAGGAAGGGGTCCTGGCTCTTATACATTGCTGTTGACCACAGGGGCAAAGTAGGAGTTTTCTCTACCCCCTTTCTGCTAGGAAACCTGCAGAACTCCGGTCACACTCCCTTGAAGTGATGCCCAGAAATCCATAGACTGACCCTCTCTTTCCTGGTTCCAGGGAGCCAGAACCCAAGGTGTTAATTAGTTTTTAATTTTAGACTGTAACTGGCCATTGTAATCAAGGACTTGACATTGGTTGGGGCTGAAGTTATGGAAAGTAAGGGTTTGGATGGGAAATCAGTGGGGATAGAGGCAAGGAGAGGTTCTTGTTCTATTTCCTGGAGCATCTTGTCATGTCCTGCTGGAACATTCTTCCACACTCAAATTTAACAGGTCCTCTAAATGCAAATGGGCATTCCCTGGTAGCTGAAACAATAAAGAATCTGGTCACAATGTGGAGACCTGGGTTCAATCCCTGGGTCAGGAAGATCCCCTGGAGGAGGGCAGACAATCCAGTATTCTTGCCTGGAGAATTCCATGGACAGAGGAGCCTGGTGAGCTACAGTCCACAGAGTCACAGAGAGTCAGACACGACCGAGGGACTAGCACTATGGTCCACAATGGTCTAACTGGAAAAGTTACATAGTTTTATCTATGAAACATCTTGTTTGGCTGATTAGCTATTCCACATCCTATTGAGGTTCATATTGTTTGACACGCCCTGGATCACAAAGATGCCAACCCCATCCAGTTGAGAGTGGAGGAGTGTCTGGGGGCAACAGTGTGAGAGATTCCTGCCCCACCATCACAGTGTCTATGGCCTTCAGGCCCTGTGAGCTCAGTCGCATCCCTCGAGCACATCCTGCAGCCGAACACACAGGGCTCCTCACACCTGCTCACCTCCAAGATGAAGAACTGAGGCCTTGGGGCTTGGGCTCTTTGCAGGATCACGTGCTAGTGACGGCTGGGGTGGGCTCAGAGCCCTGGTCTTAATTCCTCTGGAGCCCCTGCCCTTCCCGCCCACCCCATGCCAAGGCCTGACCTTCCGACTTCTCACGCTTTCCTCTTCTCAGTGCCACATGATGCCTCTGAGGTGACAAAAGCTGGCCCAGGGAAGGAAGGGGACAAGGAGAATCAGAAGCACCGTGGGGCTGCTCTGGGGTTTGTTGAGAACTGACTGTGCCGGGGGCCGGCGTCTGTCCAGTCCCAGCACCTCACACGTGAGGGCGGTGCCCTGTCCCTGCTGCTGCCATGGTGCCTCCTGCCCAACTGAACCTGCCAGGCTGGCCAGCTCCTCACTGAGCAGGAGGAAGGGAAGATCTGACTCTATGGTCCCAGTGCCCACTTGGATAAGGCCCCTACAGGAGCCTCCTCCAATACGGGAGGGAAGGTAACACGGGTGGACCCCTGAGGCTCCAGGTCTCCCCAGCTGCAGTGAGGGAGGGGAACAGCTGGAGGGCCTCTGGGCTGGGGACACCGGGGCTGGGCCACCAAGCACAAGGGCAGGAAATCCAGGCTGAGAAAGGCAGGTATTGAACGTCACGAGGGCTTGTGTGTGCACAACACAAGTGTCCTGAGCCATGGCTGACAAAGACCCCTTGGTGACACACAAACCCACTGCGAGGGTCTGGGTGGTGCCTTGGGGAGGGAAACCAGGAAAGGCAGCTCCCTCAGGACCCAGGGGGCAAGGAGGGGCCCCGAGTGTGGGGGTGGGATGGTGCAGCGGCAGGAACGGCCACCTAGCCAGGCTGCCCACAGATGCCATGGCCTTCCGTCCCCTTCTGAGGAGCCACCAGGGGCCCCCACTGATATTCACAGCCTCCAGGGTCATGTCCCAACCGGAGTAACCAACCTGAAGGAATGCTTTGTAAGCCTGTTTAGAAGCAAGAAGGCCAGGGAGCAAGCCCAAGTCAAGGCCTGGAGCTCCATCCACGCTGCCAGTCCTTAGCCCAAATGACCCCTGGGAGAGCCTCTTTCACACCCTCTTAGCAGTCCCCTTTTAGATACCAGGCTGTGGCCCTCACACAGGACAAAAGAGCCTGCTGAGTGGAAGAACTGAGGGACAGTGCCCTAGGGTCCTTGCACATAGGCCTTTCCAAGGTGCCAGTCTGTCCCCTACATGGTGACGTTGAACAACAGTGGCCCACAAAGGCCAGAGAACACGCATCTCCAAACCCACTGCTCAACTGTCCACTTACAGTGAAGACAGGTGACTCTCATTAGGGTTTCCTCCAGTCCCACACCCAGACTCTCAGCCATTTTCAAATACAGGTAGACGGGTTTCCTTTGGTCACATCTAACTCAACAAGTCACACATGTCCCTGAGAGTGAGTGTATGTAAAGGAGGCCCATTGAAAAGCGCCTAACCCAAGAGCCAGCAAAATCACTTGATGGACCTGGATCTGGGTAAGGGAGAACAGGTCCACAGTGGTGGTGGGGACAGGGGCAGGGGCAGAGAAGAGGACCAGTGAAATGCTTGTTTTCAACAGAACAGGCTGTACCCTGAGCCCCCAATCAAGTCCTTCAAAGGGCAAGTACCCATGGAGACCCAAGTTGTACATGAGAGGCCAGGACTGGGGGTAGCAGAAGCCCAACCACCCCATTGACAAAAGGAAATAGGGCTTTTGAGGCAGCCTCAAGGGAGGCTGAATCCGAGACTCTGGGAAAGGGATGGGGAAAGCACACACACAGGTTTTCCCATATTGAGCACTCTAGGGCCACAAGAGCAGTCTTTATGAGAACAAATGGAAACTGAAGACAACAGCCTGTGATCTGCAGCAGGATGAGGTCTGGGGGTGGGCAGAGCCCGGGAGGCTGCAAGCTAAGCGGAGTGCCTGGCTATGCCCTCCCACACGGCCTCCTTGGGAGTCTGTGTTTCAGGTGCTTGGGAACAGTCAAATGGAACGTGAGGTCGCTCCCACTGTGCTTGAGCACAGCCCTACTCTGGGGAGAATTCAACCTGAGGGGCAGTGGGGGCAAGACAACAGGACTCTTGACTTTGGGGCCATCTGAACACAACCTGCCAACCAGCAGCGCCAAATGGAGGAGGCCAAAGCCAGAAGAGGAGCGAGGATAGGGGGGCCACCAACTCAGGCTAGGCCAACCAGGACACTACGGACCCCATCTTCTGGGAGGGACAGCTGCCAGGGTCCCATCTGACTCCTGGGGTCTCTCTTGGTGTTAGCCGAGCTAGGACTCATCAGGGCTCTTCAAGAAAAGCCAGCCACAGGCCTGCCCATTACTAGGGAGGGGAGTGAAGCCAGGAGCACATTTGTCAACCCATCCAGGGCCTGGCCTCCTGAAACAAGGCGCCTGGCAGCAGATGGAAGCCTTTTCAGGCAACCTGAAACATACTTTTCTGTACTTTCAGTGAAGAGACAAGCTAGGGATCCCATCTCCTTTCCCATCCCCCCTCCCCCACACTGGGCCAGGGCTGCCTCTCCGCATCACCTCTGTGATATCAGGAAGGAATTAAGGAAGCTGACCACTTAATTGGCTGCATGGCCCACAGCCGAGATTCTAGAATCTCCAGACAGTGTTTATTGGGCACCCTGACCGTGGTCTGAGGCCCTTCTGCCATGAGTGTTCACTGCTTAGGTAGTGAATGCTCCTGAGCTAGACTGGCTTCATGGTTAGTCAGAGTTCTGATGAGACATGCGCAGCCCCGCTGGCCCCATCAACTGGTGGAGAGGCCACAGCAGGTCTCCCCAGATCCAAACGTGGATTCAGGGGAGGCTTTGGAGAAGCTATGGGACCAACCTGAAAGTCCAGATCTGGGCCCCCAACAACCCGCCCCGACAGGGCCTGAATCCAGAAACAGCCAATGAGGAAGAGAACAATGCCTTCCTCAGGCTGTCCTTCCCAAGAAAGCTCTGGATGATCATGGAGAATGCAGCCTTCACCCCTGTGCACTGGAACGATGAGGGAGACACGGTGGTCATCAAGGCAGATCTCTTCCAGACGGAGGTCTTCCAGCACAGAGGTGCAGACAGGATCTTCGAGACAGACAGCATTAAGACTTTCATTCACAAACTGAACCTGTATGTTCAATAAAATCTGCCCTTCAGGCCGCTCTGCGGGGAAGAAGAGGATGATGGTAATGTAGAAAGCCCTGGGGAGACTAGACTCGAGGAGCTGAGTGCTAGACAGGTTTCATTTCCCAGGAGAGATTTTTTTCTCATGAGAGGGTGGTTAAGGAAAGAAGAGAAAGTAGGGCCTGTCGTGTTCCACCATCCCCTAGACAGGATCCACAGGGGTGACTCCAGACCCTGAGGGGCCGCTTGATGTCAGGGAGTGCCGGTAACACATCGAGTGTGGCCAGCACTGGGGGAGTTCTAGGGAGTGCACTTGCTAGGGCCTCATAACCTGCCAGGAATGAAGAGACCTTATCTCCGTACTTAAGCAAGGCTAGGACAGTGGTGGGGAGGAGGGCGGCGAGGAATGGCCATTCTCCCCCACGGTGGCTAAAGTGATTCATTTCCTTTCAGATCTATCGCAATTCCAAGTTTCAGAGAGACAAGCCTTTGCTCCTGCAGAACATCTAGAGGAAAGGCGACCCCAAAACAACTGCTCAGCCCACCACCAGCTCAACAGTGTCCCCAAAGAGAAAGAAGCAAGTGGTGGTGACCAGACACTCTCCTCGATTTCATCACAATGAGTCCACCCAAGAGGCTGACAAGAAGGTCCAGAAGGGAACCCCAACGGTTCACAGAATCCCCCGCCAGTGCTCATTTCTGTTTTGTGGCCTTTGGTTTATAGGCAGTATAGCCGGGCAGGCCAGGGAAAACCATCTCCCCAGTGAGCTGGGTGGCCCCAGTGGAGAGGGCATGTCCAGCAATTCCATGTCTGTATCCCCGGCTACTGCTGGAAGGGACGGCGCAGGGCAACTGCCCAAGAGTCCCCCAAGGTACCCAGATTATGGTTTGGTGATGACATAGGTACAACACCTATGATTCCATCGTGAAGGTGGCCATTTCAGTTGTGGCCCCAAATGAGGCCCCTGAGGTGGACGAGGAGGAGGAGGAGTCCTCAGATTACACGTGTGCCCTCTGTGAGCAGTTCAAGGACAATCCCAATCCCTGAGCTGCCAGGTCCCTAGGGACACTCAAAAGCATTCTCTTGTAAGCAAAAATCTATTTCTAGCTCTAATAAAGTACAGCAAAACTCGACGGGAGTAAATAAAGAATTGAATGAGAAGTGTGAGTCTGTGTTCTGTCTGTCTATGCTATTCACACACGGCACTGGGTGAGCCCGATGAGGCTGGAAGCCCACACCCCAAGCAGGCCTCAGTCTGGTCCCCATGGTCCCTTTTCATCTGAAGCAGCAGCATTTCACACGTTTGGCCGAGAGTGTGGCTCCCGAGCCATGCGCTGAGGCCAGCCTAGGACAGGTGGGACCCTGGGCCTTGCCTTTCACACAGCAGAAGACCCAGTCCTGCTCCTGATGATGGGAGTGTCAACTTCCATGAGTCATGCACCCTGAAGCAGAATGCGATCCTCCTGGGTCCGCCGACAATGCCACAAGTTTCTGATCAGCAGCTGAGTGTCTTCAGCTCCCAATCTAGGGGCATGCCCAAGAGGCCCACTGGAAAGCAGGGTCACTCCACCTGCCAAGGGCCTTGGAAACACATGACCCCAAACCCAAAGACAAGTACAAGATTTCCACAAGCTGAATACCAGCCCTTGTTGCTCTGCCCTCATAGTTGTATTTAGGATCTAGGTACCATGTCCAACACACACCCCTTGGTCCAGACATAAGCCCAAGTGCCCAAGCATCCTGCAAGCCTGGTAACACTGAAGAGGGGGTCACAGAGGTCTGGCTCTTTCCATCTGTCTCCATGCTGTCTGTTGACAGGGGCGTGGTGACCCAGAGGACCCGTCCATCACATGCAGTCTGTGGGGAAGTCAGGAAGGAGGGCAGGACAGGTGGACAGAGGCACTTGGTGAGTTCCAAGACAGAGGGTCCTGAAACTCTGGGAGCACTGAGGAGGGGGCAAGGGTCCCGCTAGCTTTGCAGCCTAATAGCCTGCCTCTGGTCCTTTCTCAGCACAGACAGGCACAGTCCTGGGCTTGGCTTCCCCCTGACCCTCACCCCACCCCTCAGGTCCCAGCCCCATCACTGCCCATGCTCTGAAGATCCCTCATGCTACTCTAGGCCTGCTGAGGGCAGATCTGTGCTAACCAATCTGGCCTTGGCCTTGGGGCCACACTGGACGGCCCTGCCAGGTGTCTTCCCTAAGCCTTTGGGAGGCACCTTCCTCCCAGCCCTTCCCACACAACTGACTCCACTGTCAGCAGATGCCCTGGGCCCTGCCCAGATCCTAGAGAAAGAATGAAGGAGAGTAGGAACGTCTGTGAAGGGAGCGCTCCCTGTTCTTGCCAGGGGTTTAGCCATTGCTATGTCCTCTACTCGGGTATGTGACTGGATCCCTGGCTTGCCCAGTTTCCACCATTCAGTGTCTCAACCAACCCAACCCCTTCCTTTTGGGTGCCACCAAATCTCAACTGTGTGGGTGGGATCCCTGAGTAAGAAGGGGCTGCAAGCGCTCCTACCTTTCAAAGCAGAGGGTGCCTGTTTGGCGGCCAGAGGAGAAAACACTCTTCTTCCTGCTTGTCTGGGCGTCTTCACTTGCACCCTTGGAACAGGGAGAAAATCACCTGTGACGAGACAGCAATGTTGGACAACAAGCCACCACATTTTTCTTCAGGGCAGTGGCCTCAGACCACGGGGACCCAGGAGGGCCCAACTGATGTGAAACACACGTGCAGGTTCCCTCAGGGTTGGTTCTGCTCATCACAGCAGCTGGCTTGTCCTCCTGTGGCTGGGACAGGGACCCCATGCTGTGGGACAGGGCCCACAGCACAGAAACCCATCCCCCAGGAGTGATGGAGATTTACAGCCCAGGAGACTCCACAAGGAACAAGAGCAAATGACGTCTCCCCTCACACTGCCACTCTGGAAGGATCTGGGGGCCCGCCAAGTCAGTGGGCCGTCGTCCTCCATGGACTTGTGGTTAGGCCCCACCAGGAGGGGAACCATGGACAAGCAGCTGAGCCCTACAGGGTCAGGGCCTGGTGGGGTTGGCTCGCCGTGCTCAGGTGGCGCTTGCGTGAGGTCACAGTCCAGGGACAAGGAGGAGGCTGGAAGGAAGTTGAGGACACAATGCCAGGACACACACTTAGAAGGATGGTGGGCAGGGACTGTGGCCGTGGAGGGGACCAGACGGTGGAGTTTGGCTGCCTGGCAGGCGGTCCTGGCCGCAGAGCCTGGAAAGCCTGCCAGGAGGTACCTTCTGCATATGAAGCAGGTCCCGCCTTCCTGCAAGCAGAACGAGTCATGGGCGCTTTGGGATGGCCAGGCTGCGGCCACCAGGCAGGACAGTGATCTGCCACCAACACCTGAGACCTCTGACAGGTGAAAGTGCAAGCTGGCCTTGGTCACGTCCTGCCCACAAACACTGAAGCCCTTGATTTCCAGTGTGTATGTCTTCCCATACTCATGTAGGCATGCACGTAGGAACAAAGCACATTCCCTTGCTCGCCCTGTCTGCTAGGAGACAAAATAGGAGCCTCCATACTCTGAGGAGCCTGGAAGATTAGGCCTGAAGGAGCCTCGAGACCAGCAGCCTGGAGAGAGACCTGGAGGAGGATCAGGAAGTGAGCAGCCAGCAGAAGAGAGGGACGGAGGTGGGAGGAGCAGGGCAAGGAGTCTTGGGCTGAAGTGTGGGAAAGACCAGGGTGAGGAGGAGATTCTGGAGAAGGAGGCAGGGCTGGCGTAGGGCGGGGTGGTGCCCCTGGGGAGCTGGGCTGGGGTAGAGCAGGGCCGAGCTGACAGGGATGGAGCTGTGGGCCCGGGGAACCCATGGAGGCTGGGCCTGTCCAGCTTCTTGGAGGAGGCCAGACCGTGCCCTTTGGAGCCCTTGCCATAGGCGTCTACTCCCCGAGACTTGGCGAGAGTCAAAGTGACAGCGATCACATTTGAGCTTCAGACTGGACCCCAGGGGCCAGGGAAGCCGTGAGAGGCGTGGCCTCTGGGCGGAATCCCCCATCTCAGGGCCTAAAGCCCAGGCCAGCTCGCCTCCAAGCCACCCTGGGGCTGCTGACCCAGTGCTGAGCAACAGTCTTTTTTTTGTTTGTTTGTTTGTTTTTTCTTTGTCTTTTTGGCAGATGAGAAGGAAAATCCTCACTGTGTCTCCTGCTGCCCCTGGGACCTGGGATGTCTCAGAGAAAGACAGCTTCGCCTTCAAAACTATTTTCTGAACTCTTGCTCTCATCCGGGGGCTCAGCCCACCCAGGGCAGCCACCTGACTCTGCTCCTGACCACCGCCCTCCCTACTGTCTCCTTGCCTCCCAAGTGCCTGATCAGAGTAAATGTTCCTTTTCCTGTCCCCACTGCTACTAGCTGAGCTCAGGCCTCATGGCCTGGGGCCAGTGCTGTCAGCCTAGTCTCCCCACCTGCCTAGACCCCTCTTGTCTCTTCTCCTCCAGTTGCACACCATCGGTTCTGTGTCACACCACACACTATGTCCTTGTCAACCTCGGATTGAAAGTGCGGCTGAGCCCTCTCCTGTTTAAGCCCCAACCTGTCTGTGGTGCCCTGGGGGGAGGCTTCCAGTGGTCTCAGGTCTCCTTCCTCATCACCCCGCACTCTGGGTAGCTGTGCTGGCCCTGCACTCTGCACAGAGCACATCCGGGACCCCACACTTTCTCGTGCAGTTTTGTCCCTGGACCACTGGCTCCTCTTGTCCTGACAACCTATTGTCCTCCTTCCAGGTACGACGGTAACATTCTTTTCTCCGTTCACTCGGGTGCCAGATGCTCTCATCTGGGAGTTCTGGGGCACTCTGCATCTTCCTGCTGCCTGTCTTTGCCTCTCTCTTCCTCCCAGGCTGTGGCTGCTGTGCACGAATCTGGACCCCCCCCAAGGGTCACCAAGTTCCAGGAAGGCAAGGTCGGTGTCTCCCTGGTTCCCATTAGCCAGGCACCCACACAACTGCTGCCATGGGAATGTTGAGTGGTAAAGCAGTCTTCTCTTCCAGCGTGCAGCCTGCTCTCTCCTTGCAGAAGCCTCCCAGGCACAAGTTGAGGGGTAGAGGCTGCCTCCTGGATTTGAGGCCTCAGCATTGCAGGAACCCGAGCGATCACCACACCCAACTCCCTCATGGTGGCAACCTGCTCCTCGCCCCAAGAGTGGTTACCAGCTGTCTCCAGAAACCCCAGAACCTCCTGGTAGTGGTTTCAGATCATGAGGGAGGGTCCTGTGAACAGATTGTGGGCTGCTGCTGTTCCTCCAAATCCTGGTTTTGAACGAGACCTTGCCCAGTGAACTGGAGACCTATGATGTGTGGCTGCTGATGGGAGCAGCTGTGAGGACCTGCTCCATGGTGTTTCTCTGCACCCATCCCTTCCCTGCTGCTGGCCCCAGCTCTCCTCACGTGCCCAGATGTGGGGACTGAGCCACAGGGAGTGCTGCCTCCCACCCCACCTGGGTCTCTGAGGCTTGGTGAGGGTTCCACGTTGCTCCTGCTGTGTGTTTGAGGGCAGCACTGACCTGGGACGGGCTCAACCCAGATTCTCGGGTTCCCGCATGTCCTCCTTGGCCGATGCGGTTTCCTCTCTGAAATGCCTGTTGCCCATCTCTCCACTGAGCTGTGTGTCTTTTCTGTGCTGAGTTTTGGGCACTTCTTTTGGGTCTGGGTGCTTATCCTGCCCTGGTTGGTTGTGTTTCAGATTTATCCTCTTCTGTTTGCAGGCTAGTGGCAGACTCAGTATTCACCTGGTCTCTTGGAGCCTTAAGTACCCCAGAGGTCAGTGCGTGGTCCCTCAGGTCCTCCCAATGGGGGCTGCCATCCACCCCCAGGCTTGGAACCTGGGCCGAGCAGTCCCCAAGGAGACTCTGCCCTGGCATCCAGCACTCTGCCCATGAGAGAGGGCTCCTTCATATCCATGTCAGTCCCTCGGTCCCTGCCTAGCTATAGTTCTGGGCCTTGGACTCCCACACACTGGACAAGCCCAGGCATGGACATGTAGCTCCAGGAGGTTGACTAGCCTTCCCCTCTGTCCCCAGGGCAGCTCCTGTTGGCTGCATCCCTCTCCATACACCCCAGATCGAGGGGCAAGCCTGAGAACTGGACATGTTTTTATTTCATCTCAGTTTCACCACAGTATCTTGAGAGGACATGAGTGGCCACTTGGTTGCCACTTCTCGGGGTGCTGCCTGCCAAGGGGATGGGACACTGCCCCAGGGGGACCTCAGGACCTTCTGTGAGACTCTGGCGCTGACCGGCTTGCATTCACATCACAGGCCTTTATATCACATCTGATCTGGGACCTGGAGATGCTGGTTTGTGCATCTCCATCACACTCAAGCTCTGGGGTCTATGGGCTCTTCACTGTCTTCTGTCTGGGCAGGTTGTCCACAACTCAGGCACCAGGCCCTCCCAGCACTGGAGGGGGCTTCTGGACACTGGCTGAGGGCCACTGAATGGGTCCAGGTGCTTTGTTTGAGAGATCGAGGAGCAGGGAGGGTGGTCTCAAGTGTGCATTGCCATCCCATACTCATGGTGAGAGGACTTTAGTGAGTGGACTCTCATGCTCTGGGTGGGAGCCCCATCGAGCTACCCTTTGAGTACTTGCGTGCCCACCATGGTGACTTGGCGAAGCACCAGGAGGATGTGAGAAGTCAGGAGCAGAGGATGCCCATAAGGCACCACCAGAGCTGAGAAGGATCTCCAGTTCATGAGTGGGGCATGTATTCCCCCTCTTTTTCTGTGCGTTTCTCTCTTAATCACTGGAGTTCATGCAGGGTTTCTGTTTGGCCTTACCATTTTTCCCTCACATAACATGTGCCCCCAGGTTCTGAAGGACTCTTTGACAGATGTCTCACTAAGCCCTGCACTTGGCTCCGGGGGATACTGCATTCCAGGCTCTCCCAGCTCAAGACAGACTGATGAATCCTCGGGACTGGCCCAGTGTCCCTTGCCCCTTGATCCCCTGTGCCCAGAAACCCCAGCCCAGGGGGTCTTCCCGAAGTGGCTGCAGAGTCAGAATTACCTGGGTATCTCACATCAGTGTCAAGTTGACCCTGGGTCCAGCAACTTCCACCCCTCTGGTGGTCCCACCTCCCTGCGTGGGGTCACCAACGCAGAGCCCAAGGTCCTTGTGAGAGGAGCTGGGGTTGTTCCAGTGTCTGTTTGCTGTGGTCCTTCCTCTGGGACCCACTCCATCCGTGTTCCAGATCTGAGAACTGGCTCAGGGGCCAAACCTGAACGAGGGATCTTGACCTGTTTACTGGGGCGGCTGCTCTTGGCCTCAGTGTTGTTTTGGACTGTACCTTGATCCCTTGCCCACCCATCAAGCCCCAAGGAGGCCATGTTGTACTGATCACCTTCCCCACTCTGTGGATCTGGCCTCCTGGGCAGTGGCAACCCTTGTCATGGCCCCTGGCTCCTGGCCACTCATTACAACTCCCTGACCTCTGCTGCAGTCCCTGGGCAGTGGGAATGGTGGGAAGGAGGTGTTGTCCGTCTCCTCCATCACCAGGCCCGCGAGCTGAGCCTATGTTGTGTGGTGACTTCGCTCTGCTTGGTGGCCGGGCAGTAGGTGACCACCTCTTCCCATGGTTCCTTGGTTCTCCTGCTGGTAGTCCTGTGGGTCCTGCCACAACTCGAGGCAGCGAGCTCCCCTGCTTCCTGGGACGGAGGGCACCTGTGAGGGAGGGCTCCAGTCCCATTTGCTCCCTTGGGGGTGGGGGTGAGGGGTTCTCCAGCTCATTGTGGGGTGGGGTGGGTGGGCTGCTGCCACAAGCTCAGAAGTTCAGAGATGTCTGGGTAGTCCTGGTCTTCAGGGGCCTGCCTCCTGGTCTCCCAGCCTTAATGTCAGGGATGCAGGTTTTCCCAAGAGGACCTCTGATGCCAGCAGGTCAGGCCTACCTTGGTAGAATGCTCAGTATCTTTGAGATTCAGCCATTCCTGTTGAATCCTGGGCAGATGTTTGTCCACTGCCTGAGGTTTTGTCAGCTATCGGGGAGACCCTGGGCCACCCCTTGGTTCTCATTGTTTTTCACCCTGAGCTGCTCATCCCCTGTGGACAGCAAAGCAAAAACGTCACTTCCCTCTATTCCTCCCATGATCCACAGGCCTGGATCTTCTCACTTGCCAGGGAATTCCTCTCCCCCTGCTAGCCCAGCAAAATTCTAGCAGCTGGGCTGTGGCCTTGAGCCCAGGGCTGAGTACACACCGACTACCCCCAGGATGGGTCCTCATAAACAGTGGGACAGGGGATGTCAACCCTGTAGCAAGGCCCCATCTCACTACCTCTCACTCGGGCCAACCTTCTTAGGATGGGTCTTTCGTGAGGCTATTCCCGGGGGTGGGGTGGAGGGGGGAGTTGGTGCCAGAGGCTGGCTGGGGACTCACCACGAAGGGGACAGGGAGCAGGCAGAGTTGGGCAGGGCATCCCTTCACCTGCAACGTTGACCTGACTGTTCCTGCCAGCCGGTCGGGAGGTGCAGAGCACAGATAGGCATTGGAGGTGTCCACAGTGGGCCCTGGTGCCTGGGCCCTCACAGTGCCTGAGGTTCATGATCACTACTGGCCGAGCAGGAGAACTGACAAAAGGAATTGGTGCCTGAGCGGTGGCTGTGTCTACACACAGGATGCCAAGTGCTTTGCCTGGGTGGCGCCATGCTCTGCCCTGCATGCAGCCTGGTGGGAGGGGCTCTTGGCTTTTTTCACAGCAGATAGCTGCTGGGTTGGGGAGGAGAACTCTTTCCAGTGCACTGGCCACCCAGCCATCTGCTAGCTCTGGTGTAAGCACAGCCTGATGGGAGAGGGCAGGTCTGTGTGCCAGACCTCATGAGGCAAAGCGTGTTCAAGCCCAAGGACACCTGTCCTGCAAGAGGCTCCTCCACCGTGCAGGGTGTCAGGTGTCCACTCACCCCTGCATCACTCAGGGCTGGAGTGTTGGGAGACTGGAGTGCATTTTCCAGGCAGACCTGTGCAGTGCAGAGCCTGAAATGAGGCAGAGGTTGGGGAGTATTAAGAGTGGGGAACCAACCACTGACTCATATCAAAGGACCATGGAGGGGTTTTTAGACGGGAGGGCCATCTGGATCGGGCCTTGTAGTGAAGAGGGTCTCCTTGGCTGGGAAATGGGCGGAGGTCCCCCCGATAGGTCAGACCCATGGAGGGAACTGAGCCCAGGTGTGTGGCTGGAACAGGCAAGTCTGTGTAGGGTCACCAAGCTGACACCGTCAGTTCAGGTCCCCCAAGGGATTTTTGGCAAAGGATTTCTAGAGACTCTGATGTGCTGTAAAGTTGCATTCATTGCCTGCAGAGGCAAGGCTGCGTGCTGGTATGTGCAGCACTAGCCAGGTAGGCTGGGCAGGCTCTGGTCCTCCACAGAGGCAGTGTGGGAGGAAGCAGACACTCCGTTCTGCCATCTCAAACCTGGATTTGTTCCCAGCACCACCACTGCTGGAGTGTGAGTCTCAGCAAATCACTCCCTCTCTGAGTCTCCCTTTCTTTATCTGAAGGATGAGCACAGTGTGAAATGTCCCCATTAGGAGTAATCCTATTTGTCGGTGCATCTGATAGGAGAGAGGAGGTCACAAGATGAAAGCACATGAAAGCAATCTATAAACCAGAAAGCACCTACTACGAATAGCGGTTGAAGAGGCATCTCTTTTCCCAAGAGAACTTTCCCCAGAATGAGTGGCAATGCAGGCTTGTGCCTTGAAACCTGCAGCTGGGAGACAGGCAGACAGTGAAGAGCCTCCAACTCGGAAAGGAGGAGAACATGGCCACCATCAGCCCCCAGTCCCAAAGGTCCTATAGGATGTGGCCTGGGTTGGGACTTGAGGGCCATTGGTGGATTTTGAGTAAAGATGTATATAGTGGCCCCTGGGGTCAGAAGGCAGTGTGAGCTGAGTCAAACTGACAGGCTTTGTGAACTAGGGGTTGTAGGAGGACCAGGAATCCATAAAGCTGGAAGCCTCTTCCCTGAACTGTGCGGGAGTCAACATCTGCCTGCTGCCTCAGGTCCATGATCTTCTGTTCACCATTTCATCACCCAGAACACTTCAGCAGCCAAGTGTTTTCAGCAACTTGATCTAAACCCTTTTGGTAGTCCCACCAAAAATAGATGATACCAAGAAGCTATTTATAGTATCCTGAATTTTCTCTACGTATCCCACTTGGTATTAACAGTCTCATGGTTCACTGCAGCCATGTCAGTATGTTTGCCAGCCCCTGCCTGCATATTGATGATCTCTGTGTCCCTATTAATGATTTCTAAATCTCTAAACTCTCGTGGCCCCCAAGGCTTTTGGACAAAACATTAGGCACACATGACCCCAGCCCCAATAAGAGCCAACACTTTCAGAGGACTGACAGAGACCCAGGGATATTGGATGCATTACCTTCTTCCAGCCTTCGGCCTGCAGGAATGCCCTTCCTGGGACAGGCAGGACTGAGGGCCAGCCCCAGGTCAACCTGGATGACTACACACCCCACCATCTGCCAAACTGCCTCAGGATGTGGAATATTTTGGTACCAACCATGGTCTTCTGTGGTAGAAATGGGAGGAACCTAGAGCTAAAAAGGGAGAAGGCAATGGCACCCCACTCCAGTACTCTTGCCTGGAGAGTCCCATGGATGGAGGAGCCTGGAAGGCTGCAGTCCATGGGGTCGCTGAGGGTCAGACACAACTGAGCGACTTCACTTTCACTTTCCACTTTCGTGCATTGGAGAAGGAATGGCAACCCACTCTAGTGTTCTTGCCTGGAGAATCCCAGGGATGGGGAGCCTGGTGGGCTGCCGTCTATGGGGTCGCACAGAGTCGGACACGACTGAAGTGACTTAGCAGAGCTAAAAAGAGGAGGGACCCTTGGCAAGCACGTGTATTCACTAGGTTGTAATTCCAGAAACCTATACACCATCTTGTTTCAGGACATCCGGAGCCTGGTGCGGTCTCCCACTACAGCCTCACAAAACCTGGATCCAGCCACACAATTCTCGGGTGTTAACGTGATTCAGGAGTCTCTGGTTTTGAGATACAGGCGATGACACCAGAAGCTCAGCAGCATTAAGCCCACCTCGTTGACTTGTTTTCATTGCACACTTCTCAAGCGCTGATAGGAAATGCAGGTAGAGGAGATGGCGTAAATGGCATTGTGCTGCAGTTGGTGCTGCTTGCCCTGCTGGGCGGCTCCCTCTGTCTCGGAGAAACCTGTGAGTTAACTTTGGACAGGATGGAAAGTTGCCTTCAGGGAGTGGCACCCGGCCCTCACTTGCAACATGCTTAGTAGCTAATCATATTCTTAGGATTGACCTGGACCCAAAATTGCAAAAGCCATGTTTTCCCTGAGCAAAACTGTGGTTTTCTGTCAGCCCATGATCTGGAAGCTGTCTCTTGCTCGCCCACCCTGGCTTCTGTGCCCTGGTCACCCTCCAGGTACCCCGGTTACCAGTGAGGGTATATGGTCATCAGCCTCACAGCGCAGGGCTGAGCAGCCCAGATCAGTGTCCTTGCCTGGGTTTGTCCTTGGCATTGTGGTGTCGTGGCTCAGAGGCCAGGGTTTAAGATCTTGAGCCAGTGATGACTGTTTTCCAGCCTAAGGTTTCACATCTGTATGCTGGGTGTAGTAACAGTGCACAGTTGCTGGGACAGCAGGGAGGGTTCCATAAGTTGAAAGGCTGGGATAAACTTGGTGCACAAAGATGTTATGGGGAAGGGAACCAGGAAAATTATGCCAGGGTCTTTCATCTGCTTTTGGGACTTATCATTGGTTGACAAGGGCAGAAAAAAGTGCTCCATGCCACCTTGTCTCCAGCCTGCAGTCGTGTCCCTCTGGGGTTCAGGGGACTGTTTTTAAGAAGCTTCCTGTTGGCATAGCAACATTGCTGGGAGA
>NW_027219942.1:0-49535 GCF_027580195.1 Bos mutus
TTCAGAAAGCAATTTTAAAGGTTAAAAAAAAAAAGAGCAGAAGTTTAAAACAATTATTGTCAATGTGAAGTGAATTAAATGTGAATTATAAAATTAAAGTGGAATTATTGTTATAGTGGTGCTTATATAATCTGATAATTCAAAGAACAAGAGGATCAACTTAAAATTTTAAAAATTGAACAAGACAACTTAAACATAATTCAAGAGGATGGTATCAGTTCTAAACCACATTTTCTTTTCCTCCTAGTAGTGTTGTTTTATACCAATTGGTCTTATAAATGAAAGGATTCTCTAGTGAGAATCATTCTGATAGGTCAATTTGGTGATAACTGTGATGGAAACGGAAATATCTAAAGGGAGAAACAAGTGCCCCCTTCCTTCCATAAAACTACCAAACCAACTGCTCTAACGGAAGTAGAGGAAACACATAAGCTGTATAGATCCAAAACATAATTTACAATGAGGTGAATTCAAGCACATGACAGATGAACAAATTAGCCTGCAAAAATAGGTTGACTTACTTTAATTTCTCTACAAGATCCTGTCTCGCCCTTTCTTCAATCTCCCGTTTATACTGCTCTACTTCACTGTGTTCTATCATATTCATTTCTATATGACTTCTGAGGTTCACTACTTCTTGCTCCAACTTCTTTTTATTCTTCTCTAGTTTTTCACATTTCTTTTGCATTCCTTTCATAGATAGTAACTCCTCTCGAAGAACTTGATTTTTTGCATCCAGGTGCAGACCTTTTGAAGATGCAGTTTCCAGCTCTGCTGTAAGATCATCAATCTGCAAGAATAAAACAATACTGTTTGGTAATGAGGCAAGTGCACTGAGCACAGCCTAACTCAAACCCAGGATCAAATAGATATGATGGTATTTGTATTGTAGAATGTAGAACCAGGGATTACTCAGAGAATCAAGAAAGAAGTTCAAACCACCAAGAATCACAAAATATATTCTTCACTGTCATCATTTTTGTCACACAACATTTGCACTTGATTTTACATTCTTTTCTTTTTTTTCTCCATAAAATGACTACAAGTCACCTCTTAGTAGAATGTCTCTTACTCCTTCCCCCCATCTTAATGCCCCATGTTTTAAAGAAATTTGAGGGATACTGTATTGAGTTATCTAGGGCTGAGTTAATAAACGCTTCCCAAAAGAAGATTGTGAAAATAAGACTCTCATTAATAAATCTTATAAATATGGATTCTAATCCCATGTATTTTTCTGAACTATGAATCAGATCAAATCAGATCAGATCAGTCGCTCAGTCGTGTCCGACATTTTGTGACCCCAAGAATCACAGCACGCAAGGCCTCCCTGTCCATCACCAACTCCCGGAGTTCACTCAGACTCACGTCCATTGAGCCAGTGATGCCATCCAGCCATCTCATCCTCTGTCGTCCCCTTCTCCTCTTGCCCCCAATCCCTCCCAGCATTAGCGTCTTTTCCAATGAGTCAACTCTTCACATGAGGTGGCCAAAGTACTGGAGTTTCAGCTTTAGCATCATTCCTTCCAAAGAAATCCCAGGGCTGATCTCCTTCAGAATGGACTGGTTGGATCTCCTTGCAGTCCAAGGGACTCTCAAGAGTCTTCTCCAACACCGCAGTTCAAAAGCATCAATTCTTCGGCACTCAGCCTTCTTCAGAGTCCAACTCTCACATCCATACATGACCACAGGAAGGGTGGCCGAGAGGAGATACCCAGCGTCCGAAGTCAGGGCAGCGACGAGTGGAGTTACCCCACGTCGGAGGTCAGGGGCGGCAGCTGGGAGGAGATACACCACGCCCTTAGGCCCGAGGCCAGGGGCCGCGGCAGGGAAGAGCAACCCCACACCGTGGTTGCGCGGGCACAGGAGGGCCTAGAGGAGCTATCCCACATTGAAGGTCAGGAAGGGCGGCGGTGAGGAGATACCCCTCGTCCAAGGTAAGGAGTATTGGCTGCGCTTTGCTGGAGCAGCTGTGAAGAGATACCCCACGCCCAAGGTAAGAGAAACCCAAGTAAAATGGTGGTGTTGCAAGAGGGCATTAGAGGGCAGACACACTGAAACCATACTCACAGAAAACTAGTCAATCTAATCACACTAGGACCACAGCCTTGTCTAACTCAATGAACTATGAATAGTTTTTGCTAATTTGAGCTGCATTCCAAAGAAAAATAATTCAAAAGGTTAAAGAAATCCCATCTCCTAATAGCTTAGTGAGATGATCCACACATTTTTCTGAACAACAATAACAACAAAAAATGCCTCATTTTTGTAACCATTTGTTACTTTTAACAGAACAGAACATACCAAACAAAACAACAAACAAAATTTGCGGGAATTTCAGTAACACCAAGTTGCAAAGAACTTTCCTTTAGACAGAATGATTACTTGGTAAGTCAAGGTGAGTGGATGTGGTGGTATTGAAACTGTCTACAAATTCTTTGACACATTTCTCTGAAATGTCCTCCCCTTAAATATATGCTGGCCTCAGTAACTGATTTCTACTGGACGGAGTCTGGGGAAACTGACTTTTGCTCTGTGCAAAAGCCCACATTTAGCATCAGTCACTATGCTGCGAAGAAGCCCAGACCACACACTGAACACCTTGTCAGTGCCCCCACTGACCACCCCCAACTAATGCCCCATCCAAAAGCTATCTCCAACTGCCAGACATGTGCATGAACTAATCTTCAGATGACTCTGGTCCCCACCTTCACAATATCCCAGCTGATGCTGACTGGAAAAGAAACGTGCTGGCCTCATTCACTGAGCCTTGCCCCAACACAAATGTTTGAACAAAGTAAATGCTGTTTTGAGCCACTAGGCTTTGACATGGTTTATTATACAATTCGCTGGCAATAAATACCTGGCACAGATACTGATATTAAAAATGCCATTAAAAAAGAACTAAAAGATGTGAGAATGCCTTTCAACCTGGAGGTAGGTGAGATCTGAATGGATGCAGAGAGAGAAATTAAAACCCAAAGGGCTTCATGACATTGTAAATTGAATCCTGATGGCCCTTAAAGAGGCTGTTGGTTACAGCATCTAGGCAAGAGAAGAAAACAACACTGAAACACAGAGGAAAGGAGACTCTTGCTATGAATCAGCTGAAAGTAACATCAATGAGAGTGATAAGCTATCAAAAAAAGGGGGGGCTATTAAATGTAAAGGAACAAGGCTCAATTATGTTTGGGTTCAATATCTGTTATCTCCTTTACAGCATCTCCACATGTCCAGTGGTCACATGATGCTAAAAGAAAGAAACAGCTTCTGGGCTAAGATCAAATCTAGGGTGCTGCCAGGAAAACATGGTCTAAAGGTGAAGCCTGTAAAACCCTTCATTAAGACCCTGGAAAGACTTAAGGTGGTGCCTCAAATTCCTTTAAAGATCTTAAAGGCATACAAATTTAAAAGGCATCATCCTACAAAGCTTCACAAGAAGCCCAAGGTGCAGAGCTTCTCTTAAAAAAAAGATTTGTGAGGGTAGCCTCTCCAATGACATGAACCCCAATCCAATTTTCAGGACAGTAAA
Organism: Bos mutus; assembly: GCF_027580195.1. Classification (NCBI taxonomy): domain Eukaryota; kingdom Metazoa; phylum Chordata; class Mammalia; order Artiodactyla; family Bovidae; genus Bos; species Bos mutus. Next base: position 3,530 of record NW_027219942.1, read on the forward strand.
AGCTTTAAAGAGAACCTTGGCAGCAAAACAAAACAAAACAAAAAAAAAACACTGTTTGGCCTAACAGAGACCAAGGAATACAAATGAGAATAGCCCTTTGGGATTTTCTTAGAAGTTCAATAAAGAGGAAGCTGGCTTAAGAAACATGACTCAGCTATAGACAGAGGTCATTTCTTATGAAAAGGACAGCACACAGAGCTCAGAGGGTAGAGCAAAGGAGAAGCACTCCTATGGGCAGAACCAAGTCCTCATCAAAGAGCTGGCAGCACCAAACTGGACCTCAGAACTGCTATGGACTATGGTGCCTCCCGTTTCCCATTTCTGAACGGGAGAGTCTAGTCATTCAGCAGAATGGTGGGGGTGTGGGTGGCAGATAACTTGTCCCTTTAGTTATCAAGTCACACTCTAGAAATCACACCAAGAACCCTCATCTGCTTGTGCCACCTGTACCTGATGAAGACAGTAAGACCTGTACTTGAGCCTGGGCCTGACACTGTTAACAACTGAGACTTGTGAGGGAACGGGTAGGGCAAAGGGTATTTTTAATTGGGAGGAATATAAAAAATTGTGGCCAGTGAGTAACTGTGCTAGTTTTTAAATGTACCCATTCGTTTTAAAAACTTTATTCTGTAAAAAATGGTAGAATATAGGCCAAGTATAAGTGACTTGCTCCTATTGAACAGAAGATGATGAAAATGATGCTGTGTGAACTGCAAAGCGAGGTTAGACAAGGCAGCAGAGCTTCTGCCTGGCTCTCAACCTGGGAATCAGGCTCCATGTTGTGAGTAAGGCCAGGCTGCAAACAGAGCCTAGGTGTTCAGGGTAGGTGTTTCACTTGTCTGCCTTCACCAAAGTCCAGCCAACCACAGATACCAACTATCAGACATGGGCATGAACACACCTTCACCCGATTCCAGCCCCCAGCCCTCGAGCTGCCCCACCTGAAGCCAAGGGGATGAGAAGACAGCCGTCCTGGCCACCTTTTCCTAAGTGTAGATTTTGAACGAAACCAATGTTGTTTATTGAAGCCACTAAACTTAAAGGTGATTAGGAAAAAAAAAAAAAAGAAAAATGGATTTTTGAAAAAGAGAAAATAAAGAAACATAACTTAAATGCAGGTAGGAACTAGTCTCCTACAAACTGGAATATAATAAAAGGTGAGATTTTTAATGACAATGTTAATGAGGAGAAGCATATAACTAGAAGGAAGACTTAAGAACTATTCATGAAGAAGTTTTTTTGGGTTCCCTTCAATTACAATTTCTTACAAATAGGCAGATGTGACTCCTTAGAATTTATGCTCAAGTTTGAAAGCAATGGAGACTAGTAAGCAATGAGACATATGATTTGTACTATAAGAAATAACTAGAAATAGTTTAATTACCAAAATCAGACTTTTGACCTCATCTCAATTTACTAAAATTTTAAAAGAGATGGGTAGCTTTGACTAGTTACTAATCTAGAACTCAATCTTCATTGTCCTCTCCTCAGAGAGAGAAATAAAACACCATGAGATGCCACTTCATACTTGCTAGGATGGCTATACTCATAGAGACAGGTAATGACTAGTGTTGACAGGAATGTATAGAAATAGGAACGTTTTACATACTTTGGATAAAAATATAAAATGATGCAGCCATGCTGGAAAACAGTATGGCAGGCCCTCAAAAGGTTAAACAGAGTTGCTGTGTATACAGGCTAGTAAAGTAATGCTCAAAATTCTCCAAGCCAGGCTTCAGCAATATGTGAACCATGAAATTCCTGATGTTCAAGCTGGTTTTAGAAAAGGCAGAGGAACCAGAGATCAAATTGCCAACATCTGCTGGATCATGGAAAAAGCAAGAGAGTTCCAGAAAAACATCTATTTCTGCTTTATTGACTATGCGAAAGCCTTTGACTGTGTGGATCACAATAAACTGTGGAAAATTCTGAAAGAGATGGGAATACCAAACCACCTGATCTGCCTCTTGAGAAATTTGTATGCAGGTCAGGAAGCAACAGTTAGAACTGGACATGGAACAACAGACTGGTTCCAAATAGGAAAAGGAGTATGTCAAGGCTGTATATTGTCAACCTGTTTATTTAACTTATATGCAGAGTGCATCATGAGAAAAGCTGGACTGGAAGAAACACAAGCTGGAATCAAGATTGCCGGGAGAAATATCAATAACCTCAGATAGGCAGATGACTTCACCCTTATGGCAGAAAGTGAAGAGGAACTAAAAAGCCTCTTGATGAAAGTGAAAGTGGAGAGTGAAAAAGTTGGCTTAAAGCTCAACATTCAGAAAACGAAGATCATGGCATCCAGTCCCATCACTTCATGGGAAATAGATGGGGAAACAGTGGAAACACTGTCAGACTTTATTTTGGGGGGCTCCAAAATCACTGCAGATGGTGACTGCAGCCATGAAATTAAAAGACGCTTACTCCTTGGAAGCAAAGTTATGACCAACCTAGATAGCATATTCAAAAGCAGAGACATCACTTTTGCAACCAAGGTTCGTCTAGTCAAGGCTATGGTTTTTCCTATGGTCATGTATGGATGTGAGAGTTGGACTGTGAAGAAGGTTGAGTGCTGAAGAATTGATGCTTTTGAACTGTGGTGTTGGAGAAGACTCTTGAAAGTCCCTTGGACTGCAAGGAGATCCAACCAGTCCATTCTGAAGGAGATCAGCCCTGGGATTTCTTTGGAAGGAATGATGCTAAAGCTGAAACTCCAGTACTTTGGCCACCTCATGTGAAGAGTTGACTCATTGGAAAAGACTCTGATGCTGGGAGGGATTGGGGGCAGGAGGAGAAGGGGATGGTAGAGGATGAGATGGCTGGATGGCATCACTGGCTCAATGGACGTGAGTCTGAGTGAACTCCGGGAGCTGGTGATAGACAGGGAGGCCTGGTGTGCTGCAATTCATGGGGTCACAAAAAGTCGGACACGACTGAGCGACTGATTTGATCTGACAGCAATTCTATTCATAACTGTTTTCCCAAAAGAAATGAAAAAATATGTTCACACCAAAACTTAGACATAAATGTGCACAGCAACATTACTGGCATTAGCCAAAAAGTAGAAACATTCCCAAAGGTCCATCAGATGATGAATGAATAAATTGAATGTGGTACATCCATACAATAGAATATTACTGAGCAATAAAATCAAGGAAATACTGATACATGTTAGATGTACCTTGAAAATTTTATGCTAAATGAAAGAAGGCAGTCACAAAGGATCCCATATTGTGTGATTCCACTGACACAAAATGTCCAGAAAAGGGACATCTACAGAGTCAGGGAGTAGAGTCATGGTTTCCTCAGGCTGGGAAGATCAGGAAAGGAAAACTGGCACAGGGTTATTTCTTTGGAGGATGATGAAAATGTTCTAATGTGGTAATGTCTGTATAACTCTTTAAACACAATAAAGTTACTGAACTGTACAGTTTAAATGAATGAACTGCATGGTATGTTCATTAGATTTCAACAAACCTGTCACCAAAAACAATGGATGCTTTGGGGTCATTAGTGCTGTGCTGCTGAGCTTCAGATCACCAGCCAGGGTTCAAGACAGAGAGAGTCAAGAGTGTGCCCTTTTTATCTCAAAATGATATAGGGAAAATCTGTCTTTTTCACTGGTGTCCAACCTAAAAAAATAATAGACAAATCTGTGTTTCACTGCTGAAAGCATGGAATGATTTATATTTCCCCAAATTAAGTGATTTGGGGGTTCTAAAACTGATTAAAAATTACCTTCTGTTTTAGCATATTAATTTGAATATCCATTTCAGTTTGACTGGTTTTTAAATCTCCATGGAAACTACGCTCTCCATTTTCATATTCATTTAACTTCCTTCTTGTCATTTTTAAGAGTTTCTTAAATCTGTAGAAATGTATAGAATGAGTAAGTTCTTTAAGAGCAGATATCTAATAATTAAACAGATATATGTTCTATCAGATAAAACAAACAAAATATAAATTATAATCCTTTCTCATTGTTCAAGTTTATATTCCTTGAAAGCATAATAACTAAATTCTAATCTTAGATAAATATTATGAAAAAAAATTTTACATTTAAATATACTGTGTGTGATATATGTAATATATGAGTTCTTATAAATAAGTTAACATCAATTTTTAGCATACTAGTGTGAAATATTAATGTATTATTAAGTGTTAGTTATAAACCAGAGATCAGTATTCAAACTAAAGATGAAGAGATATTATATATGAATGTTTCTTCAAAAAACACAAGACACGTTTTTTCCTACTGACCACAGCCTCTACTAAAAGAAAAGAAAGTAGATACAAAAAGCCAACAAGATTCTTACCCAAAATTGAAAAAAAAAGAAAAATCTTTGGAGCCTGAGTTAAATGGGAAATAACCCAGGCTGAGAGTTTCAGAAGAAAGGAAATCAGAAGAGAGAGCGAGGGTACCAGTCTCTTCAAGACTGTTTTAAGAGGTGTAGAAATCTTGCCCAGCACATTGTTAACAAAATGCAAAGCAATGTAGAGAAAATTAAAAGAGAAAAATATTAATGGGAATCAGAGAAGAACCCTTTGTATCCCTCGGCATCCACAGAGGACTGGTTAAAAAAAAAACCCCAACACTCTGTAGATACAAAATCCACGGATACTCAAGTTTCCCTAAGCACATCTTCCCTATACTTTCAGTCATCCCTAGATCACTTACATTATCTAATACAATGTAAATGCTTTGTAAATAGTTATAAATACAGTATAAACACTATGGAAATAGTTGCCAGCTTGAGACCAATCCAAGTTTTGCTTTTTGGAACTTTCTCAAAATTTTTTCCCCTGAATACTATTGATCTTGGGTTGGCTGAATCTGTAGATGATGAGAGTTAACTGCACTCAGAAAAAAAAAAAAAAAAACCGAAGCAGTTTTTTATCTTACTGATCAAAACATGGTCACTAATATTATTATTGTTTAAGTTACACATAGATTTTTGTATGTACATTTTATCTAAAATTTGGGGGCAAAAAGAAAATATAAGCCAAATCAAGATACTTTTTAATGTTGTCCAACAATAACACAGGTAGGTTTTTAGAAAATAAATTACTTGAATGATTACGGGAAGGAACACAATTAAAAGAAGGCAGAATTACCAAAAAAAACAAAGATACTTTGCAGAAGTAAAAATTCAGCATAATGAGGAAGAGAGTGACATTACTATATGCAGAGTCACGGTTGTTACTGTTTTAGAAATCATTACAGATAAGTATAACACTGCTTCAGTCAAAAACATTTCATATTGCACTGACTTTCCACAGTAAACCTTGAAATAGGATAATGTGTTTAATTATGAAAATACACGTAAAAATGAATCTGTATCTAAGGTTTTAAATAAAATTATACTTTTATTAATAGTTGAGATTATCAGAAATATTAAAATCTTACCCAGTAATCTCTTTTTCTAACTCACTGTTTTTCTTCTTTTCTTGGTCCAAGCTATTTTCCAGCGATTGTTTTAATTCAATGTATTTCTTTAATTGTTCCTTTTCATCCTCAGACTTAGAAAAAAAACAAGTTTAGAAAATTATTTTTAAACACCTAGAGAGTCTTATTCTTTCTTAATAATATTATTTCTCATGAGTTCACAAGTTAATATGAATTTATAGTAAACACAGTTTTTAAACCTGATTGATGCCAATAATAGATTTCAAAATTGATGACTTTTCTTAAACAACTTAAAATGATTTTTCATTTCATAATTTTTCTGGAATTTAAATTGCCAACATTTATTTGTTAAAAATAGAGACTTTTACACATAAAATACTAAATGTTAATGAAAGTTTTTATAAACACTGCCTATATTTACATTTTACTTCCTAGAGATGCTCTAAAATCATTTTCATCAATGGTTCGAGATATTTCAGGTTTTGTTAAGTCACACCTTACTAAAATAATCTTTGAAAAATTCCCATGCAACCCCCATCCCTTAAAAAAATTCCAACAAATGAAAAATACAGTCGTCCAGAAAAATGGTTCTATGCAGACATAGTGTTCATTCTTAATGAAGAGAACAAACTACAATATTTAAAATAATTCATTCTCAAAAATCTCACAGAAAGATCTGGATTACAAAAGGAACTCAAAATTCTCAATCAAATCATTACTCAAATTTCTGGACTCAAATAGATGTTTGGGTACCAATGTTCAAAGCAACATTATTAACAATAGTCAGAAGGTGGAATTTCATTGACAGATGAATGAATAAACAAAATGTGGTCTATATAAAATATTGCTTTTGGATTGTCACAATTTTTAAAATTAAATTCTTACTATAAAAATCATGAATTTTATGAATTCAGTAGACTTCTATAGAGGAATCATAGTACTAGTAGCAAGCAGAATCAATAAAAATACAATAGGTTAATCAATGAGACTTTTCATATTGTCCAAAATATTCCTATATATTACTAGTAAAAAAATCAAAATCCTTTCTCAGTATGACAGAAATTAAGAGACAAAGACACCGATTTCCCCATCTACTCGAGATAAGGCCTGATGCCCAGTACAGACTCCAAAGTAACACTGAGAATAAAGTCATAACACGAAGGGCCACTGACACCCCGGTTGTGTCCTCCAGAAAAAGATGCAGGTTCCAAATCCAACTGGGCAAGAGGCCTGACACCTCATGCACAACTGAAGAGGCAAGCCGAGTTCAGTGCCTCAACACAAGACGAGGCCTGCTTCCCCTGTTCAAACTCCACAGAGACCTCGAGATGGATGTCAGAAATGGAGAAGAACCCTGAGGTTCCCGCCTTAAGTCGAAATGAGGCCCTATTCATCCCTGCAGCGACGTGAGAGGAATCCCAAGGTGCCCCTCACAACTCGAAATCAGATCTGACTTCCCTGAGAAAACTCGAGCGGGTCCCCCAAGTCCCCACACAACTCGAGAGGAACCCTAAGCTTCCCACCACAATTCCACAAAAACCATGAAATTCTCCCATCCACACGAAATGAGGCCCTTTTATGCTGCAGTGTTTCCCAAGAAATCTCACGTTCCCTCTTGGAACTGGAAAGGGAACTTGTCACCCTTTATGAAACCCCAGAAGCTTCCCGAGATATCCATGCCCACTTGAGAGGAATGCTGAGTTTCCCGCCACAGCTCAAGAAGAGCCCTATTTCTCCCTCCTCAACTCGAGATGACTGTCGATTACTCTGCTTCATCAGTAAAGGAATCCCAGTGTTGTCGTCGCCCCTCAAGAGGAGGCTGGTCTCACCTTGAAACTCGAATGCATTCCCAGGAGTCGTGCCTCAATTCAAAAAGGCCCAGATTTCCCCATCTACTACAGATAAGACTGATTCCCCTGCACTGACTCGACTGCAACCCCGAGGATGGACTTAAAACACAAAGGGAGGTGTGACAGCACCAGGGTACCTCGAGAAAAAGCCCCAGATCCCTATGCCAACTCAACGGGAAGCCTGATACCCCTTTTACACCTCGAGAGGGAAGCGGAGTTCCATGTCTCCACACAAGACGAGGCCTGATTCCCATACTGAAACTCCATAAGAACCCTGAGATCCATGTCAGAACTGGAGAGGAACACTGAGGTTCCAGCCTCAACTCGAGATGAGGCCCTGTGCTCCTGCACCGACTGGAGATGAATCCCAAGAGGCCCCTCGAAACTCGAATAGAGACTTGACTTTCCTGAGGCAACACGAGCAGGTCCCTGAGGTCCCCATCACAACTGGAGAGGAACACCAAGTTTCCTGCCACAACTCGAGAAAACCCAGGGGATTCTCCCCTCAACACGAGATCAGGCCCCTTTCCACTGCAGCATCTCGAGAGAAATCCCACCTTCCTTCTTGAGCCTCGAAAGGGCAATTGACACCATTTAGGCAACTCAAGAAGTTCCCGACATACACTTCTCCAATCGAGAGGAACAGTGAGTTTTCCACCACAACTCAAGAAGAGCCCCATTTCCCCCTCCTCATCTCGAGATGAGGGTCCATTCCCCTGCTTACTCTGCAAAGGAACCCCGTGTTCCTGTCGCACTTCAGGAGGAGGCCGGTCTCACCTTGAAACTCAAGAGGAACTCCAGGGGTCGGGCCACTATTTGAAAAGACCCCGATGTAACCAGCCACTCAAGATAAGGCCTCATTCCCCTGCAACGACTCAAATATCATGCCGAGTATCAACTCACAACACAAAAGGAGGACTGAGAGCCCCTTGGGGCCTCTAGAAATAGCCCATGATCCCTACCTCAACTTGATAGGAGCCTGACACCCCTTTTCCACCTGGAGAGGGAAGCGGAGTCCCATGCCCCAACACAAGACAACGTTTGACTCGCCAGTGGAATCTCCATAGGAACCCTGAGATCCCTGTCAGAGCTGGAGAGGAAACCTGAGTTTCCCGCCTCAACTCGAGACAAAGCCCTAGTCCCCTGCACCAACTCAAGAGGAATCCTGACGTGCCCCTCACAACTCAAAAAGAGACCTGACTACTCGCAACATGAGCAGTTCCCTGAGGTCCCCGTCACAACTCAAGAGAAACCCCAAGCTTCCCACCCAAACTCGTGAAAAACCACGAGATTCCCCCGTCATCGCGAGATGAGGCCCTTCTTTACCTGCAGGGCATAAAGAGCAATCCCGAGTTCCCTCTCAAAACTCCATAGGAGGCTTGACTCCATTTAGGCCACTCAAAGGGCTCCAGGAGATGCCCGTAGCAACTTGAGAGGAGAGCAGAGTTCTTTGCTTCAACTCGACTGACTCCCTAGTTGGACCTTAATTGCGACCTGGACATCCCTGTCACCACTGGAGAGGAACACGGAGTTTCTGGACACAAGTCTATCTGAGGCCTATTTCCCCTGCAGTGACTTGTGAGGAATCCAGAGGTGCCTGTCATATCTCGAAATGAGACCTGATTTCCCTAAGGCAATACGAGCGGGACCTTGAAGTCCATGTCGCAACTCGTGAAGAACCCCAAACTTCCCACCAAGACTCGAGGAAAACAAGGGGATTCTCCCCTCAACAGGAGATGAGGCCCTTTCCCACTGCAGCGTCTCGAGAGAAATCCCACGTTCCCTCTTGAAACTCGAAACGTTACTGGACACCCTTCATGCAACTCAAGAATTTTCCGACATACCTGTCCTCATGTGAGAGGAACATAGAGTTTCCCAGCACACCTCAACCTGAGCTGCTTTGTCACTCCTCATCTCAAATGAGGGTCAATTCCCCTGCTTTGTCTGGAAAGGAATCCCGACGAACCTGTCACATCTCAAGAGGAGGCCGGTCTCACATTGAAATTCGACAGGAAACTTCGTGGGCCATGCCACAATCCCAAAGACACAGATTTCCACATCCACTCGAGATAAGGCATGATTCAAATGAAATCCCAAGTACTCAGTTGCAACACGAAGGGGCACTAAGATCCCGGTTGCATCCTCTTGAAAAAGCCACAGGTTCCAAATGCAACTCGACAAGAGGCCTGACACCCCATTCCCAACTCAAGAGGCAAGCCGAGTTTCATGCCTCAACACAAGACGAGGCCTGCCTCCCCAGTTCAAACTCCACAGAAACCCTGAGATCGAATCAGAAATGGAGAGGAATCCTGAGGTTCACGCCTCAACTCGAGATGAGGCCCCATTCATTCCTGTAGTGATGCAAGAGGAAACACGAATGGATCCCCCAGGTCCCCACGCAACTCTAGAGGAACCCTAAATTCCAGCCACAACTCCACAAAACCACAAAATTCTCGCTTTAATGCGAGATGAGGCCCTTTTACGCTGCAGCATATCCCAGGAAACGCCCCCTTCTCTCTTGGAACTCGAAAGGGAATTTGACACCCTTTATGAAACCCAAGAAGCTTCCTCAGATACCCGTCCCCACTCGAGAGGAACACTGAGTTTCTCGCCAAAACCCAACAACAGCCAAGTTTTCCCCTCCTCAACTAGAGATGAGAGTCAATTCCCCAGCTTCATCTGGAAAGGAATGCCAATGTCCCAGTCGCACCTCAAGAGGAGGCCGGTCTCGACTTGAAACTGGAGAGGAACCCTGGGGTCTTGCCACAAATCGAGAGACTCTGAGTTCCCCATCCGCTCGAGATAAGGCCTGATTCCCTTGCACTAATTCGAATGAACCCAGAGAATCAACTCACAACACAAAGGGAGGACTGATACCCCGTTTGCAAATTCGAGAAAAGCCCCAGATCCCCAATTCAACTGGACTGGAGGCCTGAAAACTCTTTTACAGCTCGAGAGGAAAGCAGACTTCTATGCCTTAACACAAGTCGAGACTGACTCCCTGTTTGAAATGGGAGACACACCCTGAGATCCATGTCAGAATAGGAGAGGAACCCTGAGGTTCCTGCCTCAACTGGAGATGAGGCCCTCCTCCATTGCACCGACCCCAGGGGAATCCCGAGAGGCACCTCACAACTAGACAGGATTCCTGACTTCCAATAGGCACCATGAGAAGTACCCTGAGGTCCACGTGGCAACACGAGGGAACCCCCACTACCTGCTGCAACTCGAAAAACACCTTGAGATTCCCCCTTCCATGAGAATTGAGGCTTGATTCCCCTGATGTGACTCCAAAGCACTCCTGTGGTTGCCCTCGGAACTTGAATGGAGACTTGACTTTCTTGAAGCCACACGAGCTGGATTGAGGTCCCTGTCACAACTCAAGAGGAGCCCAGGTTTTCTGCCGCAACTCGAGAAACCCCAGGAGACTTTTCCCATCAACGAGAGATGAGGCCCCTTTTGGCTACAATGTCTCGAACGGAACCCTGAAAATCAATTCACAAAATGAAGGGAAGACTTATACCCCGTTTCCTAATTCGAGAAAAACACCAGATCCGCAATTCTACTAGACTGGAGGCTTGAAACCTCTTTACAGCTGGAGAGGAAAGCAGAGTTCCATGCCTCAACATAAGTCGAGACTTATTCCTTTTTGAAACTGCAGACACACACCAAGATCCACGTCAGAAAAGGAGAGGAAACCTGAGGTTCTCACCTCAACTGGAGATGAGGCCCTCTTCAATTGCACTGACCCCAGAGGAATCCTATGGGCCCCTCACAACGAAAGGATTCCTGACTTCCCATAGGCACCATGAGAAGTTACCTGAGGTTACCGTCGCAACTCAAGGGGCCCCAAAGTTTCCAGCTGCATCTCGAGAAAGACCTTGAGATTCCCCCTTCTACGTGAACTGAGGCCTGATTGCCCTGCCGTGACTCAAGAGCAATCCCCCGCACCCCATAGCAAGTTGAATGGAGACTGGACTTCTCTGGGGCAACACGGGAGGCTCCCTGAGTTCCCCATCATAACTAGAGAGAAACCCCAGACTTCCCGCCAAAACTCGAGAAAAGCCACGAGATTACCCTGTCATCGCGAGATGAGGCACTTCTTTTCCTGCAGGGCTTAGAAAGCAATACTGAGTTCCCTCTCAAAACTCCATAGGAGGCTTGACTCCCTTTAGGCCACTCAATGGCTCCAAGAGATGCCCGTTGCAACTCGAGAGGAGAGCAGAATTCCTTCCTTCAACTCGAGATGAAGCCTGACTCCCCAGGTGAACCTTGAGTGCAACCCACAGATCTCTGTCGCCACTGGAGAGGAACACGGAGTTTCTGGACACAAGTCTATCTGAGGCCTATTTCCCCTGCAGTGACTTGAAAGGAATCCAGAGGTGCCTGTCACAACTTTAAATGAGACCTGACTTCCCAGAGGCAATACTAGCAGGACCCTGAGTTCCATTTCACAACTCGAGAGGAACACCAAACTTCCTGCCAAACCTCGAGGAAAACCACGGGATTCTCCCCTCAGCGCGAGATGAGGCCCTTTCCCACTGCAGTGTCTCAAGAAAAATCCCACGTACCCTCTTGAATTTCAAATCTGTACTCGAAACCTTTATGCAATTCAAGAAATTCCTCGACATATGCGTCCCCATTTAAGAGGAATACCGAGTTCCCAGGCACACTTCATTCTGACCTCTGTTGCCCCTCCTCATCTCGAGATGAGGGTCGATTCTCCTGCTTTGTCTGGAAAGGAATCCCGACATTCCATCACACCTCAAGAGGAGGCTGGTCTCACACTGAAACTCGACAGGAAACCTCGTGGGTCGTGTCACAATCCCAAGGACACCGATTTCCCCATCCACTCGAGATAAGGCCTGAGTCGAATGGAACCCCAAGTACTGATTGCAACACCAAGGGGCTCTGACACCCAGGTTGCATCTTCCAGAAAAAGCCATAGGTTCCAAATGCAACTCTACAAGAGGCCTGATACCCCATTCACAACTTGAGAGGCAATCAGAGTTCCATAACTCAACACAAGACGAGGCCTGCCTCCCCTATTCAAACTCCACAGAAACCCTGAGATTGATGTCAGAAATGGAGAGGAACCCTGAAGTTCATGCCTCAATTCGATATGAGGCCCTATTCATCCCTGCATCAACACAAGAGGAATCCCGAGGTGCCCCTCACAACTTGAAAGCAGATCTGACTTCCCTGAGGAAACACGAGTGGGCCCCCCAGGTCACCATGCAACTTGAGAGCAACCCTAAGCTTCCCACTACAACTCCACAAAAACCAAGGAATTCTCCCCTCCATGCGAGATGAGGCCCTTTTACGCTGCAGTGTTTCCCAAGAAATCCCACGTTCCCTCTTGGAAGTAGAAAGGGAACTTGACACCCTTTATGAAACCCCAGAAGCTTCCTGAGATAACTGTCCCCACTCGAGAGGAACAGTGAGTTTCCCGCCACAACCCAAGAAGTGCCACTTTTCCCCCACCTCAACTCGAAATGAAGGTCGATTCCCGTGCTTCATCTGGAAGGGAATGCCGACGTCCTCTTCGCACCTCAAGAAGAGGCTGGTCTCAAATGGAAACTGGAGAGGAACCGGGGTCTTGCCACATTTCGAGAGACACGGAGTTCCCCATCCACTCGAGATAAGGCCTGATTCCCTTGCACCAATTCGAATGGAACCCCGAGAATCAACTCACAACCTGAAGGGAGGACTTATACCCCATTTCCAAATTCGAGAAAAGCCCCAGGTCCCCAAATCAACTCGACTGGAGGCCTGAGAACTCTTTTACAGCTGGAGAGGAAAGCAGAGTTCCATGCCTCAACCTAAGTCGAGACCTGACTTCCTGTTTGAAACTGCAGACGCACCCCAAAATCCACGTCAGAAAAGGAGAGGAATCCTGAGGTTCCCACCTCAACTGGAGATGAGGCCCTCTTCCTCTGACAACATGAAAGGATACCTGACTTCCCATAGGCACCATGAGAAGTTCCCTGAGGTCACCGTCACAACTCGAGGGACCCCAAAGTTTCCAGCTGCAACTCGATAAAGACCTTGAAATTCCCCCTTCTACGCGAACTGAGGCCTGGTTGCCCTTCCATGACTCGAGAGCAACCCCCCGCTCAACATCGCAAGTTGAATGGAGACTGAACTTCTCTGGGGCAACACGCTAGGCTCCCTGAGTTCCCTGTCGTAATTCGAGAGAAACCCCAACTTCCCGCCACAACTCAAGAAAAACCACGAGATTCCCCCGTCATCGCGAAATGAGGCCCTTCTTTTCCTGCAGGGTCTAGACAGCAATCCCGAGTTCCCTCTCAAAACTCCATAGGAGTCTTGACTCCCTTTAGGCCACTCAGTGGCTCCAGGAGATGCCCGTTACAACTCGAGAGGAGAGCAGAGTTCCTTCCTTTAACTCTAGACGAGGCCTGACTCCCCAGGTGAACCTTGAATGCAACCCAGAGATCCCTGTCACTACTGGAGAGGAACACGGAGTTTCTGGACACAAGTCTGTCTGAGGCCTATTTCCCCTGCAGTGAGTTGAGAGGAATCCAGAGGTGCCTGCCACAAGTTGCAATGAGACCTGACTTCCCAGAGGCAATACGAGCAGGATCCTAAGATTGACGTCACAACTCGAGAGGAACACCAAACTTCCTGCCAAACCTCGAGGAAAACCACGGGATTCTCCACTCAACGCGAGATGAGGCTCTATTCCACTGGAGTATCTCGAGAGAAATCCCACGTACCCTCTGGAAATTCGAATCGGTACTCTACGCCTTTATGCAATTCAAGAAGTTTCCTGACATACGCGTCCCCATTTGAGAGGAATACCGAGTTCCCGGGCACACTTCATTCTGACCTCTTTTGCCCCTCATCTCAAGATGAGGGTCGATTCTCCTGCTTTGTCTGGAAAGGAACCCCGACATTTCTGTAGCAACTCAAGAGGATGCCAGTCTCACCTTGACACTCGACAGGAAACTTCGTGGGTCATGTCACAATCCCAAAGACACCCATTTCCCCATCCACTCGAGATAAGGCCTGATTTGAATGGAAACCTGAGTACTGAGTCGCAACACCAATGGGCACTGACACCCCAGTTGCATCCTCCAGAAAAAGCCACAGGTTCCAAATGTAACTCCACAAGAGGCCTGACACACCATTCACAACTTGAGATGGAAACGGATTTCCATAACTCAACACAAGACGAGGCCTGCCTCCCCTGTTCAAACTCCACAGAAACCCTGAGTCGATGACAGAAATGGAGAGGATCCCTGAGGTTCACGCCTCAGTTCGAGATGAGGCCCTATTCATCCCTGCATTGACACAAGAGGAATCTGGAGGTGCCCCTAGCAACTCAAAAACAGACCTGACTTCCCTGAGGAAACACGAGCGGGTCCCCCAGGTCCCCACGCATCTTGAGAGCAACCCTAAGCCCCCCACTACAACTCCACAAAAACCAAAGAATTCTCCGCTTCACACAAGATGGGGCCCTTTTACGCTGCAGTGTTTCCCAAGGAATCCCACGTTCGCTCTTGGAAATAGAAAAGGAACTTGATACCCTTTATGAAACCCCAGAAGCTTCCCAAGACAACTGTCCCCACACGAGAGGAATGCTGAGTTTCCTGCCACAACCCAAGAAGTGCCACTTTCCCCCTCCTCAACTCAAAATGAGGGTTGATTCCTTGCTTCGTCTGGAAGGGAATGCCGATGTACCAGTTGCACTTCAAGAGGAGGCACGTCTTAAAAGGAAACTGGAGAGGAACCCGGGGGTCTTGCCACAGTTCGAGAGACACAGAGTTCCACATCCACTAGTGATAAGGCCTGATGCCCTTGCACCAATTCAAATGGAACCCCGAGAATCAACTCACAACATGAAGGGAGGACTGATACCCCATTTCCGAATTCGAGAAAAGCCCCAGGTCCCCAATTCAACTGGCCTGGAGGCCTGAAACCTCTTTTACAGCTGAAGAGGAAAGCAGAGCTCCATGCCTCAACCTAAGTCGAGACCTGACTCCCTGTTTGAAACTGCAGACACACCCCGAGATCCATGTCAGAACAGGAGAGGAATCCTGAGGTCCCCGCCTCAACTGGAGATGAGGCCCTCTTCCATTGCACTGACCCCAGAGAAATCCTAAGAGGCCTCTCACAACATGAAAGGATACCTGACTTCCCATAGGCACCATGAGAAGTTCCCTGAGGTCACCGTCACAACTCGAGGGACCCCAAAGTTTCCAGCCACAACTCGATAAAGACCTTGAAATTCCCCCTTCTACACGAATTGAGTCCCGATTGTCCTGCCATGACTGGAGAGCAATCCCCCGCTCCCCATTGCAAGTCGAATGGAGACTGGACTTCTCTGGGGCAACATGCGAGGCTCCCTGAGTTCCCAGTCGTAACTCGAGAGAAACCCCAAACTTCCCACCGCAACTCAAGAAAAACCACGAGATTCCCCTGTCATCGTGAGATGGAGGGGTGGGGGTGGGGCGGCTAGAGAGCAATCCCGAGTTCCCTCTCAAAACTCTATAGGAGTCTTGACTCCCTTTAGGCCACTCAAGGGCTCCAGGAGATGCCCGTTACAACTCGAGAGGAGAGCAGAGTTCCTTCCTTCAACTCGAGATGAGGCCTGACTCCCCAGGTGAACCTTGAACGCAACCCAGAGGTCCCTGTCACCACTGGAGAGGAACACGGAGTTTCTGGACACAAGTCTATCTGAGGCCTATTTCCCCTGCAGTGACTTGAGAGGAATCCAGAGGTGCCTGTTACAACTTTAAATGAGACCTGACTTCCCAGAGGCAATACGAACAGGACCCTGAGTTCCACGTCACAACTCGAGAGGAACACCAAACTTCCTGCCAAACCTCGAGGAAAACCACAGGATTCTCCCCTCAACGCGAGATGAGGCCCTTTCCCACTGCAGCGTCTCAAGAGCAATCCCACGTACCCTATTGAAATTCGAATCAGTACTCGACACCTTTATGCAATTCAAGAAGTTCCCCAACATACGCATCCCCACCTGAGAGGAATACAGAGTTCCGGGCATACTTCATTCTGAGCTCTTTTGCCCCTCCTTATCTCGAGATGACAGTCGATTCTCCTGCTTTGTCTGGAAAGGAATCCTGACATTCCCGTCGCAACTCAAGAGGAGGCCAGTCTCACCTTGACGTTCGACAGGAAACCTCGTGGGTTCTGTCACAATCCCAAAGACACCGATTTCGCCATCTACTCGAGATAAGGCCTGAGTCGAATGGAACTCCGAGTACTGAGTCTCAACACCAAGGGGCACTGACACCCCAGTTGCATCCTCCAGAAAAAGCCACAGGTTCCAAATGCAACTTGACAAGAGGCCTGACACTCCATTCACACCTGGAGAGGGAAGTGGAGTTCCATAACTCAACACAACACGAGGCCTTCCTACCCTGTTTAAACTCCACAGAAACCCTGAGATCGATGACAGAAATGGAGATGAACCCTGAAGTTCACGCCTCAACTCGAGATGAGGCCCTATTCATCCTTCCAGCAACACAAGAGGAATCCCGAGGTGCCCCTTGCAACTCGAAAGCAGATCTGACTTCCCTGAGGAAACATGAGTGGGTCCCCCAGGTCCCCACTCATCTTGAGAGCAACCCTAAGCTTCATACTACAACTCCACAAAAACCATGGAATTCTCCCCTTCACGAGAGGTGAAGCCCTTTTACATTGCAGTGTTTCCTAAGAAATCCCACGTTCCCTCTTGGAAATAGATAGAGATCTTGACACTTTTTATGAAACCCCAGAAGCTTCCCGAGATACCCGTCCCCACTCCAGAGGAACGCTGAGTCTCCCACCACAACCCAAGAAGAGCCACTTTTTCCCCTCCTCAACTCGAAATGAGGGTCAAATCCCCTGCTTCATCTGGAAGGGAATGCCGACGTCCCTGTCGCACCTCAAGAGGAGGCTGGTCTCAAATTGAAACTGGAGAGGAACCCAGGGGTCTTGCCACAATTCGAGAGACACAGATTTCCCCATCCACTCGAGATAAGTCCTGATTCCCTTGCACCGATTAGAACGGAACCCTGAGAATCAACTCACAACACGAAGAGAGGACTGATAACCCAGTTCCAAATTCGAGAAAAGCCCCAGGTCCCCAGTTCAACTCGACTGGAGGACTGAAACCTCTTTTACAGCTGGAGAGGAAAGCAGAGTTCCATGCCTCAACCTAAGTCGAGACCTGACTCCCTGTTTGAAACTGCAGACACACCCGAAAATCCACGTCAGAAAAGGAGAGGAATCCAGAGGTTCCCACCTCAACTGGAAATGAGGCCCTCTTCCATTGTACAGACACCAGAGGAATCCCGAGAGGCCCCTCACAACTCGAAAGGATTCCTGACTTCCCATAGGCACCATGAGAAGTTCCCTAGGTCACCATGGCAACTCGAAGGAACCTGAAGTTTCCTGCCGCAACTTGATAAAGACCTTGAGATTCCCCCTTCAACGCGAATTGAAGCCTGATTCCCCTGCCTTGAATAAAGAGCAATCCTGCGCTCCCCATCTCAAATCTAATGGAGACTGGACTTCCCTGGGGCAACACGAAACGCTTCCCGAGTTCTCCGTCGTAACTCGAGAGAAACCCCAAATTTCCCCCCGCAACTCGAGAAAAACCACGAGATTGCCCCATCATCGCGAGATGAAGCCCTTCTTTCTTGGAGGGCCTAGAGAGCAATCCTGAGTTCCCTCTGAAAACTCCATAGGAGTCTTGACTCCCTTAAGGCCACTTAAAGGGGTCCAGGAGATACCTGTTGCAACTCAAGAAGAGAGTAGAGTTCTTTGCTTCAACTCAAGACAAGGGCTGACTCCCCAGGGGAACCTTGAACACAACCTGGAGATCCCTGTCCCCACTGGAGAGGAACATGGAGTTTCTGGACCACAAGTCTATCTGAGGAATATCTACCCTGAAGTGACTTGTGAGGAATCCTGAGGTGCGCGTCACAACTCAAAATGAGACCTGACTTCCATGAGGTAATATGAGCGGGATCCTGAGCTCCACGTCGCAAATCAAGAGGAACCCCAAACTTCCCGCCAAGCCTCGAGGAAAACCACGGGATTCTCCCCTCAATGCGAGATGAGGCCCTTTCCCAATTCAGCGTCTCGAGAGAAATCCCACGTTCCCTCTTGAAACTTGAAACGGTACTCAACACCCTTTATGAAACTCAAGAAGTTCACCGACATTCCTGTCCCCACTTGAGAGGAATACTGAGGTTCCCAACACACCTCAATCTGAGCCCCTTTGCTACTCCCAATCTCGAGATGAAGGCCGATTCCCCTGCTTTGTCTGGAAAGGAATCCCATCGCACCTCAAGAGGAGGCCGGTCTCACATTGAAAACCTACAGGAAACATCGTAATCCCAAAGACACCGATTTCCCCATCCACTCGAGATAAGGCCTGATTCGAATGGAACCTCGAGTACTGTGTCACAACACCAATGGGCACTGACACCCCAGTTGCATCCTCCATAAAAAGCCGCATGTTACAAATCCAACTCGACAAGAGGCTTGACACCCCATTCCCAACTCGAGAGGCAAGCCGAGTTTCATGTCTCAACACAAGACGAGGCCTGCCTCCCCTGTTCAAACACCACAGAAACCCTCAGATCAATGTCAGAAAAGGAAAGGAACCCTGAGGTTCCGCCTTAACTCGAGATGAAGCCATATTCAGCCCTGCAGCAATGGGAGAGGAATCCCAACGTGCCCCTCGCATTGAAAGCAGATCTGACTTCCTGAGGAAACACGAGCTGGTCCCCCAGATTACCACGCAACACGAGAGAAACCCTATGCTTCCCACCACAACTCCACAAAAACCATGAAATTCTCCCCTCAACATGATAAGAGGCCATTTTACGTTGCAACGTTTCCCAAGAAATCCCACGTTTCCTCTTGGAACTCGAAAGGGAACTTGACACCCTTTACGAAACCCCAGAGGCTTCCCGAGATACCCGCCCCACTCCAGAAGATGCTGTTTCCCACCACAACTCAACAAGAGCCCCGTTTTCCCCTCCTCAAGTCGAGATGAGGGTCGATTCCCCAGCTTTGTCTGGAAGGAATGCCGATGTCCCCGTCACACCTCAATAGGAAGTTGGTCTCAATGTAAAACTGGAGAGGTCCTGGGGGTTTGCCACAATTCGAGAGACATGGATTTCCTCAACCACTCGAGTTAAGGCCTGATTCCCTTGCAACGATACGAACGGAACCCCAAAAATCTACTCACAACCCAAAGGGAGGACTTATACCCCATTTCCGAATTCGAGAAAAGCCTCAGGTCCCCAATTCAACTCGACTGGAGGCCTGAAAACTCTTTTACAGCTCGAGAGGAAAGCAGAGTACCATGCCTCAATATAAGTCGAGACCTGACTCCCTGTTTGAAACTGCAGACATACCCCAAGATCCATGTCAGAAAAGGAGAAGAAACCTGAGGTCCCTGCTTGAACTGGAGATGAGGCCCTCTTCCACTGCACTGACCCCAGAGGAATCCTAAGAGGCCCCTCACAACTCGAAAGGATTCCTGACTTCCCATAGGCACCATGAGAAGTTCCCTGAGTTCACCGTCGCAACTCGAGAGACCCAAAAGGTTTCTGGGCAACTGGAGAAATACCTTGAGATTCCCCCTTCTAAGCGAATTGAGGCCCGATACCCCTGCCGTGACTCGAGAGAAATCCCGAGCTCCTCATCGCAACTCAAATGGAGATTGGACTTCTCTGGGGCTACAAGAGAGGCTCCCTGAGTTCCCAGTCGTAACTCAAGAGAAACCCCAAACTTCCCGCCGTAACTCGAGAAAAACCACGAGATTCCCCCGTCATCGTGAGATGAGGCACTTCTTTTCCTGCAGGGCCTAGAGAGCAATCCCAAGTTCCCTCTCAAAACTCCATAGGAGGCTTGACTCCCTTTAGGTCACTCAAGGGCTCCAGGAGACGCCCGTTACAACTCGAGAGGAGAGCAGAGTTCCTTCCTTCAACTCGAGATGAGGGCTGACTCTCCAGGTAAACCTTGAACGCAAACCAGAGATCCCTGTGGCCACTGGAGAGGAACACGGAATTTCTGCACACAAGTCTATCAGGCCTATTTCCCCTGAAGTGACTTGAGAGGAATCCAGAGGTGCCTGTCACAACTCGAAATGAGACCTGACTTCCCAGAGGCAATACGAGCGTGACCATGAGGTCCACATCACAACTCGAGAGGAACCCTAAATTTCCTGCCAAACCTTGAGGAAAACCACGGGATTCTCCCCTCAACGTGAAATGAGTCCCTTTCCCACTGCAGCATCTCAAGAGCAATCCCACGTACCCTCTTGAAATTTGAAATAGGTACTCAACACCTTTATGCAATTCAAGAAGTTCCCCAACATACGCGTCCCCACTTGAGAAGAATACCGAGTTCCCAGGCACACTTCATTCTGAGCACTTTTGCCCCTCCTCATCTCGAGATGAGGGTCGATTCTCCTGCTTTATCTGGAAAGGAATCCTGATATTCCCATCACAACTCAAGAGGAGGCCGTTCTCACATTGACACTCGACAGGAAACCTCGTAGGTCGTGCCACAATCCCAAAGACACCGATTTCCCCATCCACTCTAGATAAGGCCTTATTTGAATGGAATCCCGAGTACTGAGTTGCAACACCAATGGGCACTGACACCCCGGTTGCATCCTCCAGAAAAAGCCACAGGTTCCAAATCCAACATGACAAGAGGCCTGACACCCCATTCACAACTTGAGAGGGAAGATGAGTTCCATTCTTCAACACAAGATGAGGCCTGCCTCCCCTGTTCAAACTCCACAGAAACCCTGAAATCGATGTCAGAAATGGAGAGGAACCCTGAGGTTCCCACCTCAACTCGAGATGAGGCCCTATTCATCCCTGCAGTGACAGAAGAGGAATTCCGAGGTGCCCCTTGCAACTTGATAGCAGATCTGACTTCCCTGAGGAAACACGAGCAGGTCCCCCAGGTCCCTATGCAACTTGAGAAGAACCTTTAGTTTCCCACTACAACTCCACAAAAACCACGGAATTCTCCCCTCCATGTAAGATGAGGCCCTTTTACACTGCATTGTTTACCAAGAAATCCCAAGTTCCCTCTTGAAAGTAGAAAGGGAACTTGACACCCTTTATGAAACCCAAGAAGCTTCCTGAGATACCTGTCCCCACTCCTGAGGAAAGCTGAGTTTCCCGCCAAAACCCATGAAGTGCCACTTTTTCTCCTCCTCAACTCTCAATGATGGTCGATTCCCCTGCTTCATCTGGAAGGGAATGCCGACGTCCCAGTCGCACCTCAAGAGGAGGCGGTCTCAAACTGAAACTGGAAAGGAACCCGGGGGTCTTGCCACAAATCAAGAGACACAGAGTTCCCTATCCACTCGAGATAAGGCCTGATTCCCTTGCACTAATTCGAATGGAACCCCGAGAATCAACTCACAACACAAAGGGAGGACTGATACCCCATTTGCAAATTCGAGAAAAGCCCCAGATCCCCAATTCAACTGGACTGGAGGCCTGAAACCTCTTTTACAGCTTGAGAGGAGAGCAGAGTTCCATGCCTTAACACAATTCAAGACCTGACTCCCTGTTTGAAATGGAAGACACACCCCGAGATCCACGTCAGAACAGGAGAGGAACCCTGAGGTTCCCACCTCAACTGGAGATGAGGCCCTCCTCCATTGCACCAACCCCAGGGGAATCCTGAGAGGGCCCTCACAATTTGACAGGATTCCTGGCTTCCAATAAGCACAATGAGAAGTACCCTGAGGTCCCCGTGGCAACTCGAAGGAATGCACACTTCCTGCTGCAACTCGAAAAACACCTTGAGATTCCCCTTTCCATGCGATTTGAGGCCTGATTCCCCTGCTGTGACACCACAGCACTCCTGCACTCGTCCTCGCAACTCAAATGGAGACTTGACTTTCCTGAGGCAACATGAGCTGGTTTGAAGCCCCTGTCACAACTCGAGGGGAACCCCAAGTTTCCTCTGCAATTCGAGAAACCCCAGGAGATTCTCCCCTCAAGGCGAGATGAGGCCCCTTTCTGCTGCTGCGTCTGGACAGAAATCCCACCTTCCCTCTTGAGCCTAGAAAGGGTACTTGACACCCTTTAGGCAACTCAATAAGTTCCCCGACATACCTGTCTCCACTCAAGAGGAACACCGAGTTTCCCGTCACAACTCAAGAAGAGCCCAGGTTTCCCCTCCTCATCTCGAGTTGAGGGTCCATTCTCCTGCTTCGTCTGCAAAGGAATCCCGACGTACCCGTCGCACCTCAGGAGGAGGCCCGTCTGACCTTGAAACTCGAGAGGAACTCCAAGGGTCGTGCTAGCATTTGAAAAGACCCTGATGTCCCCGTCCACTCGAGATAAGGCCTCGTTCCCATGCAACAACTCGAATGTCATCCCGAGTATCAACTCACGACACGATGGGAGGACTGAGAGCCCCATCGCGCCTCTAGAAATAGCCCGTGATCCCTACCTCAACTCGACAGGAGGCCCCCACCCCTTTTCCACCTCGAGAGGGAAGCAGAGTTCCATGCCCCAACAGGAGATGACGTCTGACTCCCCAGTGGAATCTCCATAGAGACCCCAAGATCCCTATCAGAGCCAGAGTGGAAACCTGAGGTTCCTGTCTCAAGTTGAGATGAAGCCATATTCACCCCTGCAGTGAGGGGAGAGGAATTCCAAAGTGCCCCATGCAACTCGAAAGCAGATCTGACTTCCCTGAGGAAACCCGAGCAGGTCCACCAGGTCCCCATGCAACTCGAGAGGAACCCTAAGCTCACCGCCACTACTCCACAAAAACCACGAAATTCTCCCCTCAATGCGAGACGAGGCCCTTTGATGTTGCAGCGTATCCCAAGAAATCACACGTTCCCTCTTGGACGTAGAAAGGGAACTTGACACCCTTTATGAAACCCAAGAAGCTTCCTGAGATACCCGTCCCCACTCCAGAGGAATGCTGAGTTTCCCGCTACAACCCAGGAAGAGCCCCATTTTTCCCTCCTCAACTCCAGATGAGGGTCGATTCCCCAGTTTTGTCTGGAAAGGAATGCTAATGTCCCCATCGCACCTCAAGTGGAGGTCGGTCTCAATGTGAAACTGGAGAGGACCTGGGGGTCTGGCCACGGTTCGAGACACATGGATTTCCCATCCACTCGAGATAAGGCCTGATTCCCTTGCACCGATTTGAACGGAACCCCGAGAATCAACTCACAACCTGACGGGAGGTCTTATACTCCATTTCCTAATTCGAGAAAAGCCCCAGGTCCCCAGTTCAACTCGACTGGAGGCCTAAAACCTCTTTTACAGCTCGAGAGGAAAGCAGAGTTCCATGCCCCAACATAAGTTGAGACCTGACTCCCTGTTTGAAACTGCAGACACACCCCGAGATCCATGTCAGAACAGGAGAGGAAACCTGAGGTTCCTGCCTCAACTGGAGATGAGACCCTCTTCCATTGCACTGACCCCAGAGGAATCCTAAGAGGCCCCTCACAACTCGAAAGGATTTCTGACCTCCCATAGGCACCATGAGAAGTTCCCTGAGTTCACCATTGCAACTCCAGGGACCCCAAAGTTTCCTTCCACAACTCGAGAGAGACCTCGAGATTCCCCCTTCACGCAAATTGAGGCCCAATTCCCCTACCGTGACTCGAGGGCAATCCCACGCTCCCCATCTCAAATCTAATGGAGACTGGAATTCCCTGGGGAAACATGGGATGCTCCCTGAGTTCCCAGTCATAACTCGAGAGAAACCCCCAAACTTCCCACCGCAACTCGAGAAAAACCACGAGATTCCTCCATCATCGCGAGATGAAGCCCTTCTTTCATGGAGCGCCTAGACAGCAATCCCGAGTTCCCTCTGAAAACTCCACAGGAGTCTTCACTACCTTAAGGCCACTTAAAGGGCTCCAGGAGATACCCGTTGCAACTTGAGAGTAGAGTAGAGTTCTTTGCTTCAAATCGAGACGAGGCTTGACTCCCCAGGGGAACCTTGAATGCAACCCGGTGATCCCTGTCCCCACTGGAGAGGAACATGGAGTTTCTAGACACAAGTCTATCTGAGGAATATTTACCCTGCAGTGACTTGTGAGGAATCCGAGGTGCGCGTCACAACTCGAAATGAGAGGCAATACTAGCTGGATCCTGAGGTCCACGTCGCAACCCAAGAGGAACCTCAAACTTCCTGCCAAGCCTCGAGGAAAACCACGGGATTCTTCCTTCAACGTGAGATGAGGCCCTTTCCCACTGCAGCATCTCAAGAGTAATCCCACGTTCCCTCTTGAAACTCGAAATGGTACTTGACACCCTTTATGAAACTCAAGAAGTTCCCCGACATACCCGTCCCCAATTAAGGTGAACACAGAGTTTCCCGACACGCCTCAATCTGAGCCCCTTTGCCCCTCCTCATTTCGAGATGACGGGCAACTCCCCTGCTTTGTCTGGAAAGGAATCCCAACGTTCCCGTCGCACCTCAAGAAGAGGCCGGTCTCACATTGAAACTCGACAGGAAAGCTCGTGGGTCGTGCCACAATCCCAAAGACACCGATTTCCCCATCCACTCGAGATAAGGCCTTATTTGAATGGAACCCCGAGTACTGAGTCGAAACACCAAGGGGCACAGATACCCCAGTTGCATGCTCGAAAAAAAGCTGCAGGTTAAAAATCCAACTTGACAAGAGGCTTGAGACCCCATTCCCAACTCGAGAGGCAAGCCGAATTCCATGCCTCAACACAGGACAAGACCTGCCTCCCCTGTTCAAATTCCACAGAAACCACGAGATCCCTGTAAGAGCTGGAGAGGAACCGCGAGGTTCCCGCCTCAACTCGAGATGAGGCCCTATTCATCCCTGCAGCGACGGGAGAGGTATCCTGAAGTGCCACTCACAACTCAAAAGCAGATATGACTTCCCTGAGGTAACACTAGCGGGTCCCCCAGGTCCCCAGGCAACTCTAGAGGAACCCTAAGCTTCCGCCACAACTCCACAAAAACCACAAAATTCTCCCCTCAACGTGAGATGAGGCCCTTTTATGCTGCAGCATATCCCAGGAAACCCCCGTTCCCTCTTGGAACTCAAAAGGAAACTTGACACCCTTTATGAAACCCCAGAAGCTTCCCGAGATACCCGTTTCCACTCAAGAGGAATGCTGGGTTTTCGCCACAACCCAACAAGAGCTCCATTTTCTCCTCCTCAACTTTGAGATGAGGGTCGATTCCCCAGATTCATCTGGAAGGGAATGCTGACATCGCCGTTGCACCTCAAGAGGAGGCCGGTCTCAGCTTGAAACTGGAAAGGAACCCAGCGGTCTTGCCACAAATCGAGAGACACAGAGTTCCCTATTCACTCGAGATAAGGCCTGATTCCCTTGCACTGATTCAAATGGAACCCCGAGAATCAACTCACAACAAGAAGGGAGGCCTGATACCCCATTTGCAAAATCGAGAAAAGCCCCAGATCCCCAATTCAACTCGACTGGAGGCCTGAAACCTCTTTTACAGCTCGAGAGGAAAGCAGAGTTCCATGCCTTAACACAATTCGAGACCTGACTCCCTGTTTGAAATGGAAGACATACCCCAAGATCCATGTCAGAACAGGAGAGGAACCCTGAGGTTCCCGCCTAAACTGGAGATGAGGCCCTCTTCCATTGCACTGACCCCAGAGGAATCCTAAGAGGCCCCTTACAACTCAAAAGGATACCTGACTTCCCATAGGCACCATTAGATGTTCCCTGAGGTCACCGTGGAAACTCGAGGGACCTCAAAGTTTCCTGCTGCAACTCGAGAAAGATCTTGAGATTCCCCCTTCTATGCGAATTGAGGCCTGATTCTCCTACCATGACTCGAGAGCAATCCCACGCTCCCCATCGCAACTAGAATGGAGACTTGACTTCTCTTGGGCAACATGGGAGGCTCCCTGAGTTCCCCGTCGTAACTCAAGAGAAACCCCAAACTTTCCGCCATAACTCGAGAAAAACCACGAGATTCCTCCGTCACCGCGAGATGAGGCCATTCTTTTCCTGCAGAGCCTAGAGAGCAATCCCAAGTTCCCTCTCAAAACTCCATAGGAGGCTTGACTCCCCCGCTCCAGGAGATGCCTGTTGCAACTCGAGAGGAGAGCAGAGTTCCATCTTTCAACTCGAGACGAGGCCTGACTTCCCAGGTGAACCTTGAACGGAACCCAGAGATCCCTGTCACCACTAGAGAGGAACACAGAGTTTCTGGACACAAGTCTATCTGAGGCCTATTTCACCTGCAGTGACTTGCGAGAAATCCAGAAGTGCCTGTCACAACATGAAATGAGACCTGACTTCCCTGAGGCAACAAGAGCAGGACCCTGAGGTCCACGTCACAACATGAGAGGAACCCCAAACTTCCTGCCAAACCTCAAGGAAAACCACGGGATTTCCCCCTCAAAGTGAGATGAGGCCCTTTTCCACTCCAGTGTCTCAAGAGCAATCCCATGTACCCTCTTGAAATTCGAATCGGTACTCGACACCTTTATGCAATTCAAGTAGTTTCCTGACATACGTGTCCCCACTTGAGAGGAATACCAAGTTCCTGGGCACACTTCATTCTGAGCTCTTTGGCCCCTCCTCATTTCGAGATGAGGGTCGATTCTCCTGCTTTGTCTGGAAAGGAAGCCCAACAATCCCATCGCAAATCAAAAGGAGGCCAGTCTCATATTGAAACTCGACAGGAAACCTCGTGGATCATGCCACAATCCCAAAGACACCGATTTCCCCATCCACTTGAGATAAGGCCTGATTCAAATGGAACCCCAAGTACTGAGTCACAACACAAAGGGGCACTGGCACCCCAGTTGCATCCTCTAGAAAAAGCAACAGGTTCCAAATTCAACTCAACAGGAGGCCTGACACCCCATTCACAACTTGAGAGAGAAGCCGAGCTCCATGCCTCAACACAAGACGAGGCCTGCCTCCCCTGTTCAAACTCCACAGAAACCCTGAGATCGATGTCAGAAATGGAGAGGAACCCTGAGATTCACGCCCCAACTCGAGATGAGGCCCTATTTATCCCTTCAGCGACGTAAGAGGAATACCGAGGTGCCCCTTGCAACTCGAAAGATCTGACTTCCGTGAGAAAACACAAGCGGGTCCCCCAGGCCCTCACACAACCTGAGAGCAACCCTGAGCTTCCCTCTACAACTCCACAAAAACCACAGAATTCTCCCCTCTACTTCAGATGAGGCCCTTTTATGCTGCAGTGTTTCCCAAGAAATCCCAAGTTCCCCTTGGAAGTAGAAAGGGAACTTGACACCCTTTATGAAACCCCAGAAGCTTCCCAAGATACCCATGCCCACTCCAGACGAACGCTGAGTTTCCCGCCACAACCCAAGAAGAGCCACTTGTTACCCTCCTCAACTCAAAGTGAGGGTCGATTCCCCTGCTTCGTCTGAAAGGGAATGCAGACGTCCCTGTAGCACCTCAATAGGAGGCCAGTCTCAAACTGAAATTGGAGAGGAACCCACGGGTCTTGCCACAATTCGAGAGACATGGAGTTTCCCATCCGTCAAGATAAGGCCTGATTCCCTTGCACCGATGCGAATGGAATCCCGAGAATCAACTCACAACACGAAGGGAGGACTGATACCCCAGTTCCAAATTCGAGAAAAGCCCCAGGTCCCAATTCAACTTGACTGGAGGCCTGAAACCTCTTTTACAGCTGGAGAGAAAAGCAGAGTTCCATGCCTGAACACAGTTGAGACCTGACTTCCCATTTGAAACTTCAGAAACACCCCGAGATCCACGTCAGAACAGGAGAGGAACCATGAGGTTCCCGCCTGAACAGGAGATGAGGCCCTCTTCCATTGTACAGACACCAGGAATCCTGAGAGGCCCCTCACAACTCGAAAGGATTCCTGACTTCCCATGGACACCATGAGAAGTTCCCTGAGGTCACCGTGGCAACTCTAGGGACCCCAAAGTTTCCTGCCGCAACTCGAGAAAGACCTTGAGATTCCCCCTTCAACGTGAATTGAGGCCCAATTCCCCTGCCGTGACTTGAGAGAAATCCCACGCTCCCCATCTCAAATCTAATGGAGACTGGACTTCCCTGGGGCAACACGGGAGGCTCCCTTAGCTCCCAGTCGTATCTCGAGAGAAACCCCAAGCTTCCCACCAGAACTCGAGAAAAAGCACGAGATTGCCCCATCATCGCGAGATGAAGCCGTTCTTTCTTGGAGCGCCTAGAGAGCAATCCTGAGTTCCCTCTGAAAACTCCATAAGGGTCTTGACTCCTTTAAGGCCACTTAAACGGCTCCAGGAAATACCCGTTGTAACTCGAGAGTAGAGTTCTTTGCTTCAAATCGAGACGAGGCTTGACTCCCCAGGGGAACCTTGAATGCAACCTGGAGATCCCTGTCCCCATTGGAGAGGTACACGGAGTTTATGGACACAAGTCTATCTGAGGAATATTTACCCTGCAGTGACTTGTGAGGAATCCCGAGGTGCCCGTTACAACTCGAAATGAGACCTGACTTCCCTGAGGCAATACAAGTGGGACCCTGAGGTCCACATTGCAACACGAGAGGAACCCCAAACTTCCTGCCAAACCTCGAGGAAAACCATGGGATTCTCCCCTCAATGCGAGATGAGGCCCTTTCCCAATGCAGCGTCTCGAGAGAAATCCCACGTTCCCTCTTGAAACTCAAAACAGTACTCCACACCCTTTTAGAAACTCAAGAAGTTCCCCGACATACCCGTCCCCACTTGAGAGGAACACAGAGTTTCCCGACACTCCTCAATCTGAGCCCCTTTGCCCCTCCTCGTCTTGAGATGAGGGTCGATTGCCCTGATTTGTCTGGATAGGAATCCCGACGTTCCCGTCGCAACTCAAGAGGAGGCCGGTCTCACCTTGACATTCGACAGGAAACCTCGTGGGTTCTGTCACAATCCCAAAGACACCCATTTCCCCATCCACTCGAGATAAGGCCTGATTCAAATGGAACCCCGAGTACTGAGTCGCAACACCAAGGGGCACTGACACCCCGGTTGCATCCTCCATAAAAAGCTGCAGGTTACAAATCCAACTCGACAAGAGGCTTGACACCCCATTCCCAACTCGAGAGGCAAGCCAAATTCCATGCCTCAACACAAGACGAGGCCTGCCTCCCCAGTTCAAACTCCACTGAAACCCTAGTTCGATGTCATAATTGGAGAGGAACCCTGAGGTTCTGGCCTCAACTTGAGATGAGGCACTATGCTCCTGCACCAACTGGAGAGGAATCCCGAGAGGCCCCTTGCAACTCTAATGGACACTTGACTTTCCTAAGGCAACACGAGTGGGTTTCAGGTCTCCTTCGCAACTCGAGAGGAATCCCAAGATTTCTGCCGCAACTCAAGAAACCCCAGGATATTCTCCCCTCAACGTGAGATGAGGCCCCTTTCCACTGCAGCATCTCAAGAGAAATCCCACCTTCCCTCTTGAGCCCCTGAAGGGCACTTGACATGCTTTAGGCAACGCAAGAAGTTCCCCCAACAAACACATGTCCACTCGAGAGGAACACTGAGCTTCCCGCCACAACTCAAGAAGAGCCCCGGTTTCCCCTCCTCATCACAAGATGAGGGTCCATTCCCCTGCTTCGTCTGCAAAGGAATCCCGATGTTCCCATCGCAACTCAGGAGGAGGCCAGTCTCACCTTGAAACTCCAGAGGAACTCCAGGGGTCATGCTGCCATTCAAAAAGACCCCGATGTCCCCATCCACTCGACATAAGGCCTCATTCCCCTGCAATGACTTGAATGTCACCCAGAGTATCAACTCACGACAGGAAGGGAGGACTGTGAACCCCGTGGCAACTCTAAAAATAGACCCTGATCCCTACCTCAACTCTACAGGTGGCCTGACACCTCTTTTCCACCTCGAGCGGGAAGCGGAATTCCATGTCCCAACAAGAAAAGATGTCTGACTCCCAGTGGAATCTCCATAGGGACCTCGAGATCCCTGTCAGAGCTGGAGAGGAACCCTGAGTTTCCCGCCTCAAATCGAGATGAGGCCCTAGTCGCCTGCACCAACTCAAGAGGAATCACGAGAGGCAACTCACAACTCGAAAGGATTCCTGATTTCCCAGAGACAACATGAGAGGCTCCCTCAGGTCCCCATGGCAACTCGCGGGAACCCACACTTCCTGCCGCAATTCGAGAAACACCTTGGGATTCACTCTTCCATGTGAATTGAGGCCTGATTCCCCTGCCATGACTCCAGAGCACTTCTGCGCTTGCCCTTGCAACTCGAATGCAGACTTGACTTCCCTGAGGCAACACAAGAGGCTGCCTGAGTTCCCCATTGTACATGGAGAGGAATCCCAAGCCTCCTGCTGCAACTTGAGACACACCATGAGATTCTCCAACCAATGCGAGATGAGGCCCTTTTTTCCTGCATCACCTCGAGAGCAATCCCGAATTCCCTCTCAAAACTCTAGAGGAGGTTTGACTCCCTTCATGCAACTCAAGGGGGCCCAGAGATTCCTGTCACAACTCGCGATGAAAACCGAGTTTCCCACCAAAACTCGAGAAGAGCCCCGTGTGTCCCATCTCATCTGGAGATGAGGGCCCATTCCCTGCTTCAACACAAGAGGAATCCCAACTTCCCCTCGCACCACAAGAGGAGGCCTGTGTCAGCAACTGAGTCTTGAGTGGAACCCCGTGGATCCTGCTGCAAGGAAAAAGATGCCAAGTTCCCCTCAGTTCCAGATAAGTCCTGATTCCCCTGCACCGGCTCCAATGGAACACCGAATCTCCGCTCACGACAGGATGGGAGGCCTGTTGGCCCTGCCTATCCTATTGAAAAAGCCCAAATTCCCCGCCTGAGCTCGACCGGAGGCCTGGCACCCCTTTGACAACCCGAGAGGAATGCAGAGTTCCATGCTTCAACACCAGACGAGGCCGGACTCCCTAGTTGAACCTTGATAGGAAGCCCGAGATCCCTGTTGCCACCATAGAGGAACACTGAGTTTCCCGACTGAACTCTAGACACAGCCCTATTGGCGGGCAGCAACTTGAGAGTAATCCTGACGTGCCCCTCGCAACTCCAAAGAGACCTGACTTCGCTGAAGCAACACGAGCGGCTCCCTGAGGTCCCTGTTGCAACTCGAGAGGAACCCGATGCTTCCCGCCTCAACTCGAGAAAAACCACGAGATTCCCCTCAACGCAAGATGAGGCCCTTTTCCAGAGCAGTGTCTCGAGAAAAATCCCACGATCCCTCTTGAAACGCAAAAGGGAACTTGACACCCTTGATGCAACTCAGGAAGGTCCCTGAGATACCCATCCCCACTCGAGAGGAACACCGAGTTTCACACCACAACTCAAGAAGACTCCGTTTTCCTCCTCCTCAACCAGAGATGAGGGTCGATACCCCTGCTTCATCGGGAAAGGAATCCCGGCATTGCCGTTTCCCATCAAGAGGAGGCCAGTCTCACCTTGAAACTCGAGCACATCCCCGGGAGTCATGCCTCAATTCGAAAAGACCCCGATTTCCCCAGCCACTCCAGATAAGCCTGATTCCCCTGCACTGACTCGACTGGAACCCCAAGGATCGACTCAGAACACAAGGGAGGTGTGACAGCCCCGTGGCACCTCGAGAAAAAGCCCCAGACCCCTAGGTCCACTCGACAGGAAGCCTGACACCTCTTTGAAACCTCGAGAGGGAAGTGGAGTTCCATGTCTCCACATGAGAAGAGCCCTGACTCCCATGTTGAAACTCCATAAGAATCCTGAGATCCATGCCAGAACTGGAGAGGAACCCTGAGGTTCTGGCTTCAACTCGAGATGAGGCCCTATGCCCCTGCACCGAATGAAGAGGAATCCCGAGAGGCCCCTCACAACTCAAATGGAGACTTGACTTTCCTGAGGCAACACAAGTGGGTTTGAGGTCCACGTGGCAACTCGAGAGGAACCCCAAGGTTCCTCCGCAACTCGAGAAACCCCAGGAGATTCTCCCTTCAAGGCGAGATGAGGCCCCTTTCCACTGCAGCATCTCGAGAGAAATCCCACCTTCACTCTTGAGCCTCAAAAGGGTACTTGACACCCTTTAGGCAACTCAATAAGTTCCCCGACATACCTGTCTCCACTCGAGAGGAACACCAACTTCCCGCCACAACTGAAGAAAAGCCCCGGTTTCCCCTCCACATCTCGAGATGAGGGTCCAATCCCCTTCTTCGTCTTCAAAGGAATCCCGACGTTCCCGTCGCACCTCAGGAGGAGGCCTTGAAACTCGAGAGGAACTCCAGGGGCCCTGCCACAGTTCGTATAGACCCCAATGATCCCGTCAGCACGAGATAAGGCCTCATTCCATGCAACGACGTGAATGTTACCCCGAGTTTCAACTCACGACACGAAGGCAGGACTGAGAGCCCCATGGTGCCTCTAGAAATATCCCCTGATCCCAACCTCAACTTGACAGGAGGCCTGAAACCCCTTTTCCTCTGGAGTTCCATGCCCCAACCACATCTGACTCCTCAGTGGAATCTCCATAGGGACACCGAGGTCCCTGTCAGAGCTGAGAAGGAACCCTTAGTATCACACCTCAACTCGAAATGAGGCCCTAGTTGCCTGCACCAACTCGAGAGGAATCCCCAGAGGCTCCTCACGACTGGAAAGGATTCCTGACTTCCCAGAGACAACATGAGAGGCTCCCTCAGGTCCCCGTTGGACCTCGAGGGAATGCACACTTCCTGCCGCACTCGAGAAACACCTTGAGATTCCCCCTTCCATACGAATTGAAACCTGATACCCTGCCTTGACTCCAGAGCACTCCCACGCTCGCCCTCGCAACTCAAATGGAAACTTGACTCCCTGAAGAAACACGAGAGGATGCCTGAGCTCCCCATGGTACTTGAAGAGGAATCCCAAGCCTCCTGCCCAACTTGAGAGAAACCACAAGATTCCCCCGTCAACGCGAGATGAGGCCCTTTTCTCCTGCAGCACCTCGAGAGCAATCCCGAGTTCCTGTCAAAACTCGAGAGGAGGCTTCACTCCCTTCATGCAACTCAAGGGGGCCCAGAGATCCAAGTCACAACTCGAGATGAAAGCCAAGTTTCCCGCCACAACTCGAGAAGAGCCCCGTGTGTCCCACCTAATCTGGAGATGAGTGCCCATTCCCTCCTTCAACACAAGAGGAAACCCAACTTGCCCTCATACCACAAGAGGAGGCCTGTGTCAGCAACTGAGTCTTGAGTGGAACCCCGTGGATCCTGCCGCAAGGGAAAAGGACACCAAGTTCCCCCTCAGCTCCAGATTGCCGGGTCCAGCCCCGGTGGATCCAGGGAATTCGAAGTGGGGACGGCGTCGGCGAGGATCAGGAAACAATTGCTTAATTAAACGTTAATTAAGGATATAAAGAGTAATAGAATGAGGATAGCTCAGTGAGGAAATTCAGTGGAGAAAAGAGGCTGAATAATTCAGCCAGAAGGTAAGAGAAAGAACGACATGGTGAGACCAAGTTTCGGTGAACAAGGCCCCGCACTTTAGTTTCCAAAGTAGTTTTTATACCTTAAGTTATGCATAGAGGATAATGGGGGAAGGGGTAGAGTCATGCAGTAAGCCAGGCTTTCTTCCTGCAAACTTATCATATGCAAAAGTTTAGGTGATTTGCATCATCTTCTGGCCCGGAGGCCTTTTTCTCTAAAGGTGATTATTCTAAAGTCAGGCGCCAGCCTCCAAAAAGCATTAGATAAAGTTGCATTCCTACAGAGCAAAGGTGTGGTGGACTATAACAAGAAAAAGAATTAACTCAAGGGTCCCAGGTTACAAACATTAAAGCTACTACTTACACCAATTATATTAATCAATACACTGCCAGGGACACAGCAGATAAGGGATATGGAAACTTAGCAGCAAACATTGGCCCAACAAGTGAAAATCCCTTCACCAATACAATTTCTAATCAATCTTTTAACTGCTCAAAGGAATCTGTATTTAGACAGTTTAGAACACCTCATGCCTCTCAGTTTGGAGGCTCTGAGCAATCACATGTGGCCGGAAAAACCTATTCAGGCAGGCTAGAGGACTTCCAAGGGAGTTTGTAGGTTGAAACACTGTCACACCCAGGAATTATTAACTGGAGCTGTAAGCTAACTCTTTTTTCAGAGAGAGGTAGTGGGGGACAGCACCCCGTAAAGTCAGAGGTGTAGGTGAAAGCACAAAGCAGAAAGTAGGCAGACTCTGGTTTTGGGGGTAGATTGCTCGAGAATTTCCAGGGAGACTCCTGAGGCTTGATCCCACCTTTGCGTATGCCAAGCCTCCTTCCTCATGACCTTTGCCAGGGGCGGAGCTCGCTCCCCACATCTCCCCCTTTTTTATTTCTTAAAACAGCCAGATGCAGCTCAGTCACGAGCTTTTGAATGTTCTGCCGAAGAATCCTGACAATACAAGGAAGAATGATTATGAGAAGAAAAATTAGAACTAAAGATATTAGACAGAATGTTTTTTCCAGAAGTAAAGTTAGAGAAGGTGTGAAATAAGTCATTAGCGGCTCCAGCGGTGGTAAAATCCAGTCGACAGTGTTCCAGGGTCTGTACTTGATTATGAAATTTCCCTAAGTCCAGGCCAATGTCAGAGCTGTTGCAAACACCTGAGGTATGTTTTTTGATTTTTTCCCATTCATAATCTGTCTCGTTTACCTTTAAAGATGTCACGCATATCCACCAGTAATCAGCGTGGCATGACAGAGCCATTTTCACTTTTAAAGCCTGGAACTCAGTCCCAATATGCATTATTGCCTCTTCTAAGGCGTCTACTCTCATCTCCAATTTTCTATCTATAACTTCCTGTGTTGCTAGAGTTAAAGAGACATTTTTAGACATAGCATCAACATATTGGGCAGTATGCACTTGTTGAGTCAATGATATTGCTGCCACAGTAACAGACGTAATTGCTGCTATTAAAGCTGATATTGCTAAAATAAGTACCCACAAATTGTCACGATCACATTAAATCTTGTAGTTGTTGTAACACAGCAAGACTATAGTTATATCAATAAGTGGTTACATCATAAGATAAGGTGGACATTGTAACACTACCAAAGAGCAAACATTATATTGAGGGTTTAAACAAGATGAGAGCATGCATTGTTCACAAGTCACTGCATTGGGTCCACCAGTGAAAGTCACATGTACATTAAGTTTTCCAGAATCGAGAAAAACATAAGGAGAGGGTAGACAAGCCAAAACAGAATAAAGTAGAATTATTTTCTGGTTGGAGTTCGAGCTGCAGCAGCCCCGCCGGTCGTGCCAGGATCTCGATGTTTATCTTGCCTCCCCTTCCGGCGGGCTCCTCTTTTGTGATCGAAGCAATGGGGGAACTGGATGTCTGGGGGTCTGCAACATGGCGAATCAACCTGTCTTGGATCTAAATTGGAGAATCTGCATCCTGTGGAAAAATGCAAGCACATCCTCGACCGCTAGTTAATAATGGGTCAGGACCCTTCCATTGTCCGGAGAGGAGGTCCTTCCATTTAACTAATGGTTTTGCATTCAATTGCTCCAGGCACCAATGACGAAGCATTGCAGTAGTTCCAGCCAGATCAGTATTTAGAATATTTATTACGAAAAGAGCAAATATTTATTACAAAAAGAGCATGTTGCAAGATTTGATGGGGACAGCTATACTTAAACTCCCCTTCTTTTAGTTTTTGAATTTGGATTTTTAATGTTTGATGTGCTCTTTCCACAATGGCTTGTCCCTGGGGATTATAAGGGATGCCTGTATTATGTTTAATTTGAAACTTTATACAAAATTCCTGAAAAGACTTAGAAGTATAAGCAGGAGCATTGTCAGTTTTCAAGGCTTTTGGTAGGCCCAAATATGAAAAACAAGTAAAGAGATGTTGTATTACATCTTTAACTGCCTCTCCGGTATGAGCAGTTGCAATAATAAAATGAGAAAAGGTATCTACAGTTACATGAACAAAGGACAGTTTTCCAAATGAAGAGACATGAGTTACATCCATTTGCCAGAGTACATTAGGTTTGAGACTGCGAGGATTAACTCCCATAGGTAGACTATTATAAACAGTGGGGCAGTGTAGACAAGAACGCACAATCTCTCGAGCAGTCTCTCTGGGAATTTGGAATTGATATCTTAAAGCAGTAGCATATTGATGATGAAGTGAGTGAGAGGCTCTGGCCTCCTCAATCACAGTAGCCACTGTATTTCTGGTTAACAAGTTAGCCAAATCATTAAAGGCATTTTAAGGGCCGGGCAATCTGGAATGAGCCCGAATGTGTCCAATGAAAAATATTTTATTTCTTTTCCAATTTGTTGCTGTAATTTACTTAACAAGTGAAATATGGTAGTTTTACTTTCAGGCAAAACCGCAGTTTTAATGTGTGGAAACAACCTGACAATATACTGAGAATCCGAATAAAGGTTAAATTCCTCATCTGCAAACATAGCAAAAGCCTCTATGACTGCTGTTATTTCAGCTCTTTGAGGTGAAGTTTCCCGTGTTTCTAAAACCTTTTGGTGATTTTTAGTAACTATGGAGCTTTACTGTTTGCTGCCTGTCAGTAAAGGTTATCTGTGCATTTAGAATAGGAGAATAGCATCTGACAGGAAAAGTAACTGGATGTTTGGACATAAAATTCAACAAAACATGTGAGGGTAAATGATGCAAAAATTGACCACAATAATTTCCTATGGCAATCTGCCAATCCTCATCAAACATTAGAAGAGCATCAAGTTGTTCCTTATTATATGGAATTACAATCTCTGCTGGCTCTTTGCCGAATAGTTCAATGCTCCGCTTTTTTCCTTTAATATCAAAGTAGCTATCAATCCCGGATAAGAAGCCACTACATTTTTAGTTTGAGCGGGAAGATGGACCCAACTCTAGGGGGCCGTTTTGTTATAAAACCAATTTTTTGTCTGGTTACCCCAATTACACCTATGGGGGTTTTATGGCAAAGGAATTATCAAGCAGTTGTCAATTTAATTTTTAAAATTTACATTTTAACAATATAAATTTAGAGATATGTTAATTTAGGTCTAATGTTTAGTTTAGGTCTCTATAAATTTAAATAATAAATGTATAACCTCCTTATCTCATTTTGATATACAGATATACCTAAATGCAAAATGTATTTATATATGGCAACAAGTATAGACTTATTGACATAATATACTTGAATTAATCTTTATAATTAATGTTAATTAATATATATTACAGCAATACAACACATACACAGCTAATACCAACCAACACAAACCAATGTACTGTAATAATACATGTCACACATATATAATATAATTATACAGTATACAGAACATATATCATCACAGCACATCAATCTATACCAATTAATATCAGCCACACACATTATATTACTGCAATATATATTTAATTATACAGTATATATATAATATGCATATATAGTATACATACTTAATTTATATACAAATTAATTAAGTATAGATCTAAAAATAGAATTAGGTATACCTTTATTATATTTTATTTATACCCATATCTAATTAGGCAAACTGTAATTAGGCAAATATATTTATATTACGTATTTATAACAATATATAAAGTATTGTTAATTGTACCTCCTGTTGATAACTAAGAAATTGAGAAAACCCTTCTCTGAGTATCTCCTATTTGAGACAGCATGTCCCTCCCCCATAGGGTAAAGGGGAGCATAGGAACTACATAGGCTTGGAAAGTTCCACAGGTATCCTCAAACTGCCAATCTAACATTTTTGAACTTTTAACTACTGTGGGGGCTTGAGGGCAAATGAAACAAAATTTGACCCCTGAAATCTATCAGGGCAACTTGCCAATCATCACTACTTTGTAAAAGACTTGCAGTTGATCCTTATTGAGTGAAATTACTATATTTGCTACTTCTTTTCTAAAAAGTTCCACATTCTTTTTTTCCTCCTTTTATAATTAATTGTGCCACCAAGCGGGGATAAGATAAAACTATATTTCTTAGGGTCACTGGTAGATGGAACCAATAGGCCTTTTTGTCACAATCACCCTGTAGGTGTGTTTTATGGCAAGAATAATTTAATTTCATCTTTTGGTAATATTAATCCTAATTAACTGATCATTTAAAGTCTCATCTACTTTAACAAGAGCCAACTCTGTCTCATTAGTCAACTTAGAACTGGAATTAGGGTCGCTTTTTAAGCAATTAAACAAAGGCTTTAAATCTGCAGTAGTCAGTTTTAAATGAGGGCGTATTCAATTAATGTCCCCTAATAATTTTTGGAAATCATTTAAAATTAGTAAACGATCTCTCCGCAGCTTCAAAGGGGCATTATCAGTTTTTAAAACTTTTGGCAGACCTAAATATGAGAAGCAAGTAAAGAGGTGTTGCACAACATGTTTATAAGCTTCTCCAGTTATCGTTTTGTAATCTAAATCTGGTCTATAGCCTTTTAGATGACAAGCAACCATCTAATCTTTGCTTGAATACTTCCAGCAACGGGGAACTCACTACTCTTCAAGGTTTTAAACTCTCCCTCACCCTTTTCTCTACAGCATTCCCACCCCGCATACCACTTTTTCTAATCTCAACTCATTTTCAGTAGTATGTGTTGGCCAGGAGTTGGGTCAGTCTTTCCCAGCAATGTTAAGAGACGTCTGTTCCTGTGTCTAATAGCCCTGACATTTTATTTTCTTGAATTAAAAGATCTTTTAAAGGCCTTGGAGCTGTAATTTCCTGCACCCAAAAGGCTAGATCACTAGATCTAAACACTCTGTGGCTCTTAGCTTGAGAAATCAAGTTTTTTCTTGTCTGATAAGGTAAAAGCAAAAGCTGTGTTATTCTTTGACCTTTATTAATTTGCACAGTTTTGGTAGGCGGCGGGATCAAAACTTTAATTTCTCCAATATAATCATAATCTACTACACCATACACCACCCAAATTCCTTGAAAAGAAAGCGAGCTACATCCTAGCACAAGTCCTACAATGCCCTCAGGCGGAGCAACCGCAAGTCAGGGATTAAAATTGTTGCTAAATCCCCTTACCGGTCCGCTTTTTTCTTAGCCTGGGTGAGACCGCCCCCCCGCCCCCCGAGGGGGTTTTCTCCAAGGAGCACTGCATACTGTGCAAGCAGTCTGTTTTAAAATCTCCACTGTTCAAAAAACTTTTTATCTTCCTCAGGCTTAGGCAACACTTTGAGAGGCTTTGGGGGCAAAGTGGGGAACTCTTGGGCCCTGGAAGGCGCAAACGGAGGCGGCAGCAATCGCCTTAAATCAGAAAGTGGTGGATAAGTTTTTTTTTTTTTTTAAAGGTTTGCGCAGAGGGGAGGGAGCTCGCCAGGGCGCGGGGTCCCAGCGTCTCTTACTGTCTCTCTCTCTCTCCTTCTCTTCCTGCCTTTCTCACTTTTCTCTCCCCCTTGCTTTTTTGCTACCCTTCTCTTTCCTTCGTTTCTTTCCCTTTACCCTCTTTCTCTCTTTTTCTTCCCTCCTCCCTTCTTTTTCTCTCTGTATCTCTTTTTCTAACTTCCTTTCTTCCTTTCTCAATCTTGCTGCGTTCCCTGATTCCTTCCTTCTCTGTTCCTCTCCTTTTCACTCTTTAGCTCTTTCTCTATCTTTAGATCTTTCTCGATTTTCTTTCCTTTTTTCTTTTTCAGTTTTTTTTTTTTTTTTTTTTTTTTTTTTTTTGCTTGGGTGAGGCCCCCCTGAGGGGGTTTTTCTGCAATGAGCAGGCTCTGTATATTGTGTATTCTTTAAAAGCTCCTTTGTTTAAAAGAAATCTTTTTTATCTTTTTCAGCTTTAGGCAATGCTCTGGGAGACTTTGGATGTAAACTGGGGAATTCTTAGGCCCTGGGAGGTGCAAGCAGAGGTGGAGTAGTCACCTTAAATCAGAAATTGTTGGATAAATTTTTAAAGGTTTGTGTAGAGGGGGAGGGGGGTTCGCCCGGGCGCCCGGCTGCAGCGTCCTGTAAGCCCTCTCCTTCCTCCAGAGGTACAGCACAGTCTCCCTCTTTTCCTTCGTCAATGGCAGAAAATATGATCTGCGCAGAAGGTGGAGACCCACTACCATCCACCGCTATAGCCTCTCCCATAGGCTATCCCACAGCCTCATGATGAGGGTCCAGAACATTTTAAATCATATTTATAGGATAAGTTTTTAGTTGTTTTTTACCTTCACCCAAGTATCTAAATTAACAGTAGCCTCTTTAACAGTTTCAAGATTACTTGTATAAAGAGTTGCCATTCTTAGTTTCAGTGTTACCCATGTCAGAAAATTAAGTATAATAGAAGATAAAGCTTTTAGCTTTTAAAAGATCAGGCTTTTCTTTGGCCTTTTAACTCTAGAAACCGGGTTTTCTCTCAAACCCCTTTGACACTTTCAATAAAAACCGGGTTTTCTCTCAAACCCCTTTAACACTTTCAATAAAAACCGGGTTTTCTCTCAAACCCCTTTAACACTTCCCACCACTACTCGCCCTGTCTGTCCTACAGGGGGGTCCGCGGCACCCTGGGTGGGGGCCTATCCGTCCCGTAAATTCAACACTTTCTCAACACTTTTTCAATTCAATACTTTCTCAACACTTTTTCAATTCAACACTTTCTCAACACTTTTTCTGAGGTACCTACCTTCGAATCAGCCTGTTCGGGCGCCACTTGCCTGGGTCCAGCCCCGGTGGATCCAGGGAATTCGAAGCGGGGACAGCGTCGGCGAGGATCAGGAAACAATTGCTTAATTAAATGTTAATTAAGGATATAAAGAGTAATAGAATGAGGATAGCTCAGTGAGGAAATTCAGTGGGGAAAAGAGGCTGAATAATTCAGCCAGAAGGTAAGAGAAAGAACGACCTGGTGAGACCAAGTTTCGGTGAACAAGGCCCCGCACTTTAGTTTCCAAAGTAGTTTTTATACCTTAAGTTATGCATAGAGGATAATGGGGGAAGGGGTAGAGTCATGCAGTAAGCCAGGCTTTCTTCCTGCAAACTTATCATATGCAAAAGTTTAGGTGATTTGCATCATCTTCTGGCCCGGAGGCCTTTTTCTCTAAAGGTGATTATTCTAAAGTCAGGCGCCAGCCTCCAAAAAGCATTAGATAAAGTTGCATTCCTACAGAGCAAAGGTGTGGTGGACTATAACAAGAAAAAGAATTAACTCAAGGGTCCCAGGTTACAAACATTAAAGCTACTACTTACACCAATTATATTAATCAATACACTGCCAGGGACACAGCAGATAAGGGATATGGAAACTTAGCAGCAAACATTGGCCCAACAAGTGAAAATCCCTTCACCAATACAATTTCTAATCAATCTTTTAACTGCTCAAAGGAATCTGTATTTAGACAGTTTAGAACACCTCATGCCTCTCAGTTTGGAGGCTCTGAGCAATCACATGTGGCCGGAAAAACCTATTCAGGCAGGCTAGAGGACTTCCAAGGGAGTTTGTAGGTTGAAACACTGTCACACCCAGGAATTATTAACTGGAGCTGTAAGCTAACTCTTTTTTCAGAGAGAGGTAGTGGGGGACAGCACCCCGTAAAGTCAGAGGTGTAGGTGAAAGCACAAAGCAGAAAGTAGGCAGACTCTGGTTTGGGGGGTAGATTGCTCGAGAATTTCCAGGGAGACTCCTGAGGCTTGATCCCGCCTTTGCGTATGCCAAGCCTCCTTCCTCATGACCTTTGCCAGGGGCGGAGCTCGCTCCCCGCACCAGATAAGTCCTGATTTCCCTGCACCGGCTCCAATGGAACACCGAGTATCCTCTCACGACAGGGTGGGAGGCCTGTTGGCCTTGCGTATCCTATTGAAAAAGCCCAAATTCCCTGCCTGAACTCGACCGGAGGCCTGACACCCCTTTGACAACTCGAGAGGAATGCAGAGTTCCGTGCTTCAACACCAGACAAGGCCTAACTCCCTAGTTGAACCTTGATAGGAAGCCCGAGATCCCGGTCGCTGCCAGAGAGAAAAACTGAGTTTCCCTACTGAACTCTAGACACGGCCCTATTCGCATGCAGCGGCTTGAGAAGAATCCCGACGTGCCCCTCACAACTCGAAAAGAGACCTGACTTTGATGATGCAACACGAGCGGGTCCCTGAGGTACCCGTCACAACTCGAGAGGAAGCCCAAGTTTCTGGCCACTACTCAAGAAAAACAACGAGATTCTCCCCTCAATGTCAGATGAGGCCCTTTTCCAGAGCAGTGTCTCGAGAAAAATCCCACTATCCCTCTTGAAACGTGAAAGGGAACTTGACACCCTTGATGCAACTCAGGAAGGTCCCCAAGATACCCATCCCCACTTGAGAGGAACACCGAGTTTCATGCCACAACTCAAGAAGATCCCCATTTTCCCCCTCCTCAACTAGAGATTAGGGTTGATTCCCCTGCTTCGTCAGGAAAGGAATCCCAACGTTGCCGTTTCCCATCAAGAGGAGGCCGGTCTCATCTTGAAACTCGAGCTCATATCCGGGAGTCATGCCTCAATTCAAAAAGACCCCGATTTCCCCAGCCACTCCAGATAAGCCTGATTCCCCTGCACTGACTTGACTGGAACCCCGAGGATCGACTCAAAACATGAAGGAAGGTGTGACACCCCATGGCACCTTGAGAAAAAGCCCCAGACCCCTATTTCCACTCGACAGGAAGCCTGACACCTCTTTGAAACCTCAAGAGGGAAGCAGAGTTCCATGTGTCCACACGAGACGAGGCCTGACTCCCCTGTTGAGACTCCATAGGAACCCCGAGATCCATGTCAGAACTCGAGAGGAACCCTAAGGTTCTGGTATCAACTCGAGATGAGGCCATATGCCTCTGCACCGACTGGAGAGGAATCCCAAGAGGCCCCTCGCAAATCGAATGGAGACATGACTTTCCTGAGGCAACATGAGAGGTTTTGAGGTCCCCGTCACAACTCGAGAGGATCCCTAAGTTTCCTGCTGTGACTCGAGAAACCACAGGAAATTCTCCCCTCAACGTGAGATGAGGCCCCTTTCCACTGCAGCGTCTCGAGAGAAATCCCACCTTCCCTCTTGAGCCTTGAAAGGGTACTTGACACCCTTTAGGCAACTCAAGAAGTTCCCCGACACACCCGTCTCCACTAGAGAGGAACACCGAGCTTCCCGCCACAATTCAAGAAGAGCCCAGGTTTCCCCTCCTCATCTCGACATGAGGGCCCATTCCCTTGCTTTGTCTGCAAAGGAATTCCGACGTTGAAATCGCACTTCAGGAGGAGGCCGGTCTCACCTTGAAACTCAAGAGGAACTCCAGGGGTCGTGCCACCGATCGAAAAAATCCCGATGTCCTCATCCACTCAAGATATGGCCTCATTCCCTTGCAACGACACGAATGTCACCCTGAGTATCAACTCACGACACAACGGGATGACTGAGAGCCCCGTGGCACCTCTAGAAATGATCCCTACCTCAACTCGACAGGAGGTCTGACACCCCTATTCCAACTAGAGTGGGAAGGGGAATTCCACGCCCAAACATGAGACAACGTTTGACTCCCCAGTGGACTCTCCATAGGGACCCCGAGGTCACTGTCAGAACTGGAGAGGAACCCTGAGTTTCCTGTCTCATCTCGAGACAAGGCCCTAGTCGCCTGCACCAGCTCGAGAGGAATTCCGAGAGGCCCCTCACAACTTGAAAGGATTCCTGACTTCCCAGAGATGACATGAGAGGCTCCCTAAGGTCCCTGTGGCAACTCGAGGGAACGCATACTTCCTGCCACAACTCAGAAACACCTTGAGATTCCCCCTTCCTTGCGAATTGAGGCCTGATTCCCCTGCCGTGACTCCAGAGCACCCGGGCGCTTACCCTCGCAACTCGAATGGAGACTTGCTTCCCAGAGGCAACACGAGAGGCTGCCTGAGTTACCCATGGTACCTGGAGAAGAATCCCAAGCCTCCCACCGCAACTCGAGACAAACCACGAGATTCCCCCGTCAACGCGAGATGAGGCCCTTTTCTCCTGCAGTGCCTCGAGAGCAAGCCCGAGTTCCTTCTCAAAACTCGAGAGGAGGCTTGAATCCCTTCATGCAACTCTAGGGGGCCCAGAGATCTCCGTCACAACTCAAGATGAAAGCCGAGTTTCCCGCCACAACTGGAGAAGAGCCCTGTGTGTCCCACCTCATCTGGAGATGAGGGCCAATTCCCTGCTTCAACTCAAGAGGAA
Source organism: Bos mutus (assembly GCF_027580195.1). Lineage (NCBI taxonomy): Eukaryota > Metazoa > Chordata > Mammalia > Artiodactyla > Bovidae > Bos > Bos mutus. The sequence goes on from NW_027219942.1 coordinate 47,895, forward strand.
TCCCAACTTCCCCTCGCACCACAAGAGGAGGCCTGTGTAACCAATTGAGTCTCGAGTGGAACCCCGCAGATCCTGCCGGAAGGAAAAAGGATGCTGAGTTCCTCCATATTCCAGATAAGTCCTGATTCCCCCGCACCGGATCCAACGGAACATCGAGTATCCTCTCACGACAGGATGGGTGGCCTGTCGGCCCTCTCTATCCTCTTGAAAAAGCCCAAATTCCCCACCTGAACTCCACTGGAGGCCTGACACCACTTTGACAACTCGAGAGGAATGCAGAGTTCCATGCTTCAACACCAGAGGAGGCCTGACTCCCTAAATGAACCTTGATAGGAAGCCCGAGATCCCTGTCGCAGCCAGAGAGGAACACTGAATTTCCCGACTGAAATCTAGACACGGCCTATTCGCGGGCAGTGTCTCAAGAGGAATCATGACGTGCCCTTGCAACTCGAAAAGAGACCTGATTTCGATGAGGAATCATGAGCGGGTCCCTAAGGTCCCTGTCACAACTTGAGAGGAACCCCAGGCTTCCCACCGCAACTCGAGAAAAACCACAAGATTCTCCAGTCAACTCAAAATGAGGCCCTTTTCCAGAGCAGTGTCTCGAGAGAAACCCCACGTTCCCTCTTGAAACGTGAAAGGGTACTTGACACCCTTGACACAACTCAGGAAGGTCCCCGAGATACCAGTCCCCACTCGCAAGGAACACCGAGTTTCATGCCACAACTCAAGAAGAGCCCCGTTTTCCCCCTCCTCAACTCGAGATGAGGGTCGATGCTTCTGCTTCGTCGGGAAAGGTATCCCAACATTGCCGTTGCCCCTCAAGATGAAGCTGGTCTCACCTTGAAACTCGAGAGCATCCCCGGGAGACGTGCCTCAATTTGAAAAGACCCCGATTTCCCATTACTCCAGATAAGCCTGATTCCCCTGCACTGACTCGACTGGAACCCCGAGGATCGACTCAGAACACAAGGGAGGTGTGACAGCCCCGTGGCACCTCGAGAAAAAGCCCCAGACCCCTAGGTCCACTCGACAGGAAGTCTGACACCTCTTTGAAACCTCGAGAGGGAAGCGGAGTTCCATGTATCCACACAAGACGAGGCCTGACTCCCCTGTTGACACTCCATAGGAATCCCAAGATCCATATCAGAACTGGAGAGGAACCCTGAGGTTCTGGCCTCAACCCGAGATGAGGCCATATACCGCTGAACCAACTGGAGAGGAATCCCGAGAGGCCCCTCTCAACTTGAATCGAGAATTGACTTTCCTGAGGCAACGCAAGCGGGTTTGAAGTCCACGTCACAACTCGAGAGGAACCCTGAGTTTCCTGCCGCAACTCGGGAAACCCCAGGAGATTCTCCCCTCAAAGCGAGATGAGGCCTTTTCCCACTGCAGCATCTTGAGAGAACTCCCACGTTCCCTCTTGAGACTCGAAATGGTACTCAACACCCTTTATGCAACTCAAGAAGTTCCCTGACATACCTCACTCAAGAGGAACACCGATTATCTCGGCCCAACTCAATCTGAGCCCCTTTGCCCCTCCTCATCTTGAGATGAGGGTCGATTCCCCTGCTTCATCTGGAGAGGAATGCCGACGTCCCCGTCGCCCCTCAAGAGGAGGCTGGTCTCAACTTGAAACTA
>NW_027219943.1:0-30720 GCF_027580195.1 Bos mutus
CTCTGGTGACTGAGAGGCACTGATCATGTGACTGCTCATGTGCTGATCAGGTAGCTCTCCTGCACGGATCATGTGCCTCAGCAGGCAAGAATCAAGCAGCTGAGCAGGCATGAATCCTGCGGCCCAGCTTGCGATTATCAGCAGATGAGCAGGCATGAATCATGCGGCCCAATGGCGATTATCAAGCAGCTGAGAAGGCATGAATCCTGGGGCCCAGCTGGCGATTATCAAGCAGCTGAGCAGGCAGGAATCCTGCGGCCCAGCTGGCGATTATCAAGCAGCTGAGCAGGCATGAATCCTGCAGCTCAGCTGGCGATTATCAAGCAGATGAGCAGGCACGAATCATGCGGCCCAGCTGGCGAATATCAAGCAGATGAGCAGGCATTCATCCTGCGGCTCAGCTGCCGATTATCAAGCAGCTGAGCAAGCGCTAATCCCGTAACTCAGCAGGCACTGATCACGTGGCTATCATGCAGTGATCAGGTGACTGAGAATCGCTGATCGCGGACTGCTCATGTGTGCTGATCAGGTAGCTCTCCTGAACGGATCATGTGCCTCAGCAGGCAAGAACTAAGCAGCTGAGCAGGCATGAATCCTGCGGCCCTATGGCGATTATCAAGCAGCTGAGCAGGCATGAATCCTGCGGCCAGGCTGGCGATTATCAAGCAGATGAGCAGGCATGAATTATGCGGCCCAATGGCGATTATCAAGCAGCTGAGAAGGCATGAATCCTGCGGTCCAGCTGGCGATTATCAAGCAGATGAACAGGCCTGAATCATGCGGCCCAGCTGGCGATTATCAAGCAGATGAGCAGGCATGAATCCTCCGGCCCAGCTGGCGATTATCAAGCAGATGAGCAGGCATGAATCATGCGGCCCACCTGGCGATTATCAAGCAGATGAGCAGCCATGAATCCTGCGGCTCAGCTGGCGATTATCAAGTAGCTGAGAGGCGCTAATCCCATAACTCAGCAGGCACTGATCATGTGGCTGTCATGCAGTGATCAGGTGACTGAGAGGCGCTGATCATGTGACTGCTCATGTGCTGATCAGGTAGCTCTCCTGCACGGATCATGTGCCTCAGCAGGCAAGAATTAAGCAGCTGAGCAGGCATGAATCCTGCGGCCCAGCTTGCGATTATCAGCAGATGAGCAGGCATGAATCATGCGGCCCAATGGCGATTATCAAGCAGCTGAGAAGGCATGAATCCTGCGGCCCAGCTGGCGATTATCAAGCAGATGAACAGGCATGAATCCTGCGGCCCAGCTGGCGATTATGAAGCAGCTGAGCAGGCGCTAATCCCGTAACACAGCAGGCACTGATCACGTGGCTGTCATGCAGTGCTCAGGTGACTGAGAGGTGTTGATCATGTGACTGCTCATGTGCTGATCAGGTAGCTCTCCTGCACGAATCATGTGCCTCAGCAGGCAAGATTCAAGCAGCTGAGCAGGCATGAATCCTGCGGCCCAGCTTGAGATTATCAGCAAATGAGCAGGCATAAATCATGCAGCCCAATGGCGATTATCAAGCAGATGAGCAGGCATGCATCCTGCGGCTCAGCTGGCGATTATCAAGCAGCTGAGCAGGCACTAATCCCGTAACTCACCAGGCACTGATCACGTGGCTGTCATACAGTGATCAGGTGACTGAGACGCGCTTATATGTGACTGATCATGTGCTGATCAGGTAGCTCTCCTGCAAGGATCATGTGCCTCAGCAGGCAAGAATCAAGCAGCTGAGCAGGCATGAATCCTGCGGCCCAGCTTGCGATTATCAAGCAGATGAGCAGGCATGAATCATGCGGCACATTGGCGATTATCAAGCAGCTGAGAAGGCATGAATCCTGCGGTCCCGTTGGGGATTATCAAGCAGATGAGCAGGCATGAATCATGCGGCCCAGCTGGTGATTATCAAGCAGATGAGCAGGCATGAATCCTCCGACCCAGCTGGCGATTATCAAGCAGATGAGCAGGCATGTGTCGCTGCATGGCTCAGCTGGCGATTATCAAGCAGATGACAGAGCAGGTGCTGCCGCGCGGCTGAGCTGGCGATTATCAAGCATATGAGCGGGCAGGTGTCGAGGCTCAGCTGGCGATTATCAAGCAGATGAGCGGGCAGGTGTCTCGCGACTCAGCTAGCGATTATCAGGAAGATGAGCGGTCAGGTGAGGCGCTGCTCATCTGGCGATTATCAAGCACATGAGCGGGCAGGTGTCTCGTGGCTCAACTGGCGATTATCAAGCAGATGAGCAAGCAGGTGTCGCGTGGCTCAGCTGGCGATTATCAAGCAGATGAGCGGGCAGGTGTCACGGGGCTCAGCTGGCATTATCAAGCAGAGGAGCGGGCAGGGGTCTCCGGGCTCAGCTGGCGATTATCAAGCAGATGTGCAGGCAGGTGTCGCGTGGCTCAGCTGGCAAGTATCAGGCAGATGAGCGGGCAGGTGACGCCTGGCTCAGCCGGTGATTATCAGGCAGATGAGCGGGCAGGTGTGGCGCAGCTCAGCTGGCGATTATGAAGCATATGAGCGGGCAGGTGTCGCATGGCTCAGCTGGGGATTATCAAGCAGATGAGCGGGCAGGTGCTGCGCGGCTGAGCTGGCAATTATCAAGCATATGAGCGGGCAGGTGTCGCGAGGCTCAGCTGGCGATTATCAAGCAGATGAGCGGGCAGATTTCGGGGGGCTCATCTGGCGATTATCAAGCAGATGAGTGGGCAGGTGTCAAGCGGCTCAGCTGGCGATTATCAAGCAGATGTGCGGGCAGGTGTCGCGTGGCTCAGCTGGCGATTGTCAAGCAGATGAACGGGCAGGTGTCGGGCTGCTCAGCTGGCGATTATCAAGCAGATGAACGGGCAGGTGTTGCGCGGCTCAGCTGGCGATTATCAAGCAGATGATCGGGCAGGTGTCGCACGGCTCAGCTGGCGATTATCAAGCAGATGAGCGGGCAGGTGTCGTGTGGCTGAGCTGGCGATTATCCAGCAGATGAGCGGGCAGGTGTCGCGTGGCTCAGCTGGCGATTGTCAAGCAGATGAACGGGCAGGTGTCGGGCTGCTCAGCTGGCGATTGTCAAGCAGATGAACGGGCAGGTGTCGGGCTGCTCAGCTGGCGATTGTCAAGCAGATGAACGGGCAGGTGTCCCACGGCTCAGCTGGCGATTATCAAGCAGATGATCGGGCATGAATCAGGTGGGCCAGCTGTCGATTATCAAGCAGATGAGCAGGCATGAATCCTGTGGCTCAGCTGGCGATTATCAAGCAGCTGAGCAGGCGCTAATCCGGTAACTCAGCAGGCACTGATCACGTGGCTGTCATGCACTGATCAGGTGATTGAGAGCCGCTGATCATGTGACTGCTCATGTGCTGATCAGGGAGCTCTCCAACACGGATCATGTGCCTCAGCAGGCAAGAATCAAGCAGCTGAGCAGGCATGAATCCTGCGGCCCAGCTGCCGATTATCAAGCAGCTGCTCAGTCATGAATCCTGCGGCCCAGCTGGAGATTATCAAGCAGCTGAGAAGGCATGAATCATGCGGCCCAGCTGTCGAATATCAAGCAGATGAGCAGGCATGAATCATGCGGCCCAGCTGGCGATTATCAAGCAGATGAGCAGGCATGAATCCTGCGGCCCAGCTGGCGATTATCAAGCAGATGAGCAGGCATGAATCCTGCGGCCCAGCTGGCGATTATCAAGCAGATGAGCAGGCATGAATCCTGCGGCCAAGCTGGCGATTATCAAGCAGATGAGCAGGCATGCATCCTGCGGCTCAGCTGGCGATTATCAAGCAGCTGAGCAGGCGCTAATCCCGTAACTCAGCAGGCAATGATCACGTGGCTGTCATGCAGTGATCAGGTGACTGAGAGGCACTGATCATGTGACTGTTCATGTGCTGGTCAGGTAGCTCTCCTGCACGGATCATGTGCCTCAGCAGGCAAGAATCAAGAAGCTGAACAGGCATGAATCCTGCGGCCCAGCTTTCGATTATCAAGCAGATGAGCAGGCATGAATTATGGGGCCCAATGGCGATTATCAAGCAGCTGAGAAGGCATGAATCCTGCGGTCCAGCTGGCGATTATCAAGCAGATGAGCAGGCATGAATCTTGCGGCCCAGCTGGCGATTATCAAGCAGATGAGCAGGCATGAATCCTCCGGCCCAGCTGGCGATTATCAAGCAAATGAACAGGCATGAATCATGCGAACCAGCTGGCGATTATCAAGCAGATGAGCAGGCATGAATCCTCCGGCCCAGCTGGCGATTATCAAGCAAATGAGCAGGCATGAATCATGCGGACCAGCTGGCGATTATCAAGCAGATGAGCAGCGATGAATCCTGCGGTTCAGCTGGCGATTATCAAGCAGCTGTGAGGCGCTAATCCCATAACTCAACAGGCACTGATCACGTGGCTGTCATGCAGTGCTCTGGTGACTGAGAGGCACTGATCATGTGACTGCTCATGTGCTGATCAGGTAGCTCTCCTGCACGGATCATGTGCCTCAGCAGGCAGAATCAAGCAGCTGAGCAGGCATGAATCCTGAGGCCCAGCTGGCGATTATCAAGCAGCTGAGCAGGCATGAATCCTGCGGCCCAGCTGGCGATTATCAAGCAGCTGAGAAGGCATGAATCATGCGGCCCAGCTGGCGATTATCAAGCAGCTGAGCAGGCATGAATCATGCGGCCCAGCTGGCGTATATCAAGCAGTTGAGCAGGCAATGAATCCTGCGGCCCATCTGGCGATTATCAAGCAGATGAGCAGCCATGAATCCTGCCCAGCAGCTGCGATTATCAAGCAGATGAGCAGGCATGAATCATGCGGCCAAGCTGGCGATTATGAAGTAGCTGAGCAGGCATGAATCATGCGGCCCAGCTGTCGTATATCAAGCAGTTGAGCAGCAATGAATCCTGCGGCCCATCGGGCGATTATCAAGCAGCTTAGCAGGCATGAATCCTGCGGTCCAGCTGGGGATTATCAAGCAGATGAGCAGGCATGAATCCTGCGGCCCAGCTGGCGATTATCAAGCAGATGAGCAGGCATGCATCCTGCGGCTCAGCTGGCGATTATCAAGCAGCTGAGCAGGCGCTAATCCCGTAACTCAGCAGGCACTGATCACGTGGCTGTCATGCAGTGATCAGGTGACTGAGAGGCACTGATCATGTGACTGTTCATGTGCTGATCAGGTAGCTCTCCTGCACGGATCATGTGCCTCAGCAGGCAAGAATCAAGAAGCTGAACAGGCATGAATCCTGCGGCCCAGCTTTCGATTATCAAGCAGATGAGCAGGCATGAATTATGCGGCCCAATGGCGATTATCAAGCAGCTGAGAAGGCATGAATCCTGCGGTCCAGCTGGCGATTATCAAGCAGATGAGCAGGCATGAATCATGCGGCCCAGCTGGCGATTATCAAGCAGATGAGCAGGCATGAATCCTCCGGCCCAGCTGGCGATTATCAAGCACATTAGCAGGCATGAATCATGCGAACCAGCTGGCGATTATCAAGCAGATGAGCAGGCATGCATCCTGCGGCTCAGAGGGCGATTATCAAGCAGCTGAGCAGGCGCTAATCCCGTAACTCAGCAGGCACTGATCGCGTGGCTGTCATGCAGTGATCAGGTGACTGAGAGGCCCTGATCATGTGACTGTTCATGTGCTGATCAGGCAGCTCTCCTGCACGGATCATGTGCCTCAGCAGGCAAGAATCAAGCAGCTGAACAGGCATGAATCCTGCGGCCCAGCTGGCGATTATCAAGCAGATGAGCAGGCATGAATCATGCGGCCCAGCTGGCGATTATCAAGCAGCTGAGCAGGCATGAATCCTGCGGTCCAGCTGCGATTATCAAGCAGATGAGCAGGCATGAATCATGCGGCCCAGCTGGCGATTATCAAGCAGATGAGCAGGCATGAATCCTACGGCCCAGCTGGCGATTATCAAGCAAATGAGCAGGAATGAATCATGCGGACCAGCTGGCGATTATCAAGCAGATGAGCAGCGATGAATCCCGTAATCCTGCGGTTCAGCTGGCGATTATCAAGCAGCTGAGAAGCGCTAATCCCATAACTCAACAGGCACTGATCACGTGGCTGTCATGCAGTGCTCTGGTGACTGGCGAGAGGCAGCTGATCATGTGACTGCTCGCCCAGCTGGCGATTAGGTAGCAGCTGAGCAGCGGATCATGTGCCTCAGCAGGCGAGAATCAAGCAGCTGAGCAGGCATGAATCCTGCGGCCCAGCTGGCGATTATCAGCAGATGAGCAGGCATGAATCATGCGGCCCAATGGCGATTATCAAGCAGCTGAGCAGGCATGAATCCTGGGGCCCAGCTGGCGATTATCAAGCAGCTGAGCAGGCGGTGAATCCTGCGGCCCAGCTGGCGATTATCAAGCAGCTGAGCAGGCATGAATCCTGCAGCTCAGCTGGCGATTATCAAGCAGATGAGCAGGCATGAATCATGCGGCCCAGCTGGCGATTATCAAGCAGATGAGCAGGCATGAATCATGCGGCCCAGCTGGCGATTATCAAGCAGATCAGCGGCCCAGCTGGCGATTATCAAGCAGCTGAGCAGGCGCTAATCCGTAACTCAGCAGGCACTGATCACGTGGCTATCATGCAGTGATCAGGTGACTGAGGCGCTGATCATGTGACTGCTCATGTGCTGATCAGGTAGCTCTCCTGAACGGATCATGTGCCTCAGCAGGCAAGAACTAAGCAGCTGAGCAGGCATGAATCCTGCGGCCCAGCTGGAGATTATCAAGCAGCTGAGCAGGCATGAATCCTGCGGCCAGGCTGGCGATTATCAAGCAGATGAGCAGGCATGAATTATGCGGCCCAATGGCGATTATCAAGCAGCTGAGAAGGCATGAATCCTGCGGTCCAGCTGGCGATTATCAAGCAGATGAGCAGGCCTGAATCATGCGGCCCAGCTGGCGATTATCAAGCAGATGAGCAGGCATGAATCCTCCGGCCCAGCTGGCGATTATCAAGCAGATGAGCAGGCATGAATCCTGCGGCCCAGCTGGCGATTATCAAGCAGATGAGCAGCCATGAATCCTGCGGCTCAGCTGGCGATTATCAAACAGCTGAGCAGGCGCTAATCCCATAACTCAGCAGGCACTGATCACGTGGCTGTCATGCAGTGATCAGGTGACTGAGAGGCGCTGATCATGTGACTGCTCATGTGCTGATCAGGTAGCTCTCCTGCACGGATCATGTGCCTCAGCAGGCAAGAATCAAGCAGCGGAGCAGGCATGAATCCTGCGGCCCAGCGGGCGATTATAAGCAGATGAGCAGGCATGAATCATGCGGCCCAATGGCGATTATCAAGCAGCTGAGAAGGCATGAATCCTGCGGCCCAGCTGGCGATTATCAAGCAGATGAGCAGGCATGAATCCTGCGGCCCAGCTGGCGATTATCAAGCAGATGAGCAGGCGCTAATCACGTAACTCAGCAGGCACTGATCACGTGGCTGTCATGCAGTGATCAGGTGACTGAGCTGGCGATGATCATGTGACTGCTCATGTGCTGATCAGGTAGCTCTCCTGCACGAATCATGTGCCTCAGCAGGCAAGATTCAAGCAGCTGAGCAGGCATGAATCCTGCGGCCCAGCTGGCGATTATCAGCAAATGAGCAGGCATAAATCATGCAGCCCAATGGCGATTATCAAGCAGATGAGCAGGCATGAATCCTGCGGCCCAGCTGGCGATTATCAAGCAGCTGAGCAGGCATGAATCCGTAACCCATGGCGATTATCAAGCAGCTGAGCAGGCATGAATCCTGCGGCCCAGCTGGCGATTATCAAGCAGCTGAGCAGGCATGAATCCTGCGGCCCAGCTGGCGATTATCAAGCAGCTGACGGAGGCATGAATCCTGCGGCCCAGCTGGCGATTATCAAGCAGCTGAGCAGGCGTGAATCCTGCGGCCCAGCTGGCGATTATCAAGCAGCTGAGCAGGCATGAATCCTGCGGCCCAGCTGGCGATTATCAAGCGGATGAGCAGGCATGAATCCTGCGGCCCAGCTGGCGATTATCAAGCAGATGAGCAGGCATGAATCATGCGGCCCAGGTGGCGATTATCAGGCAGATGAGCAGGCATGAATCCTGCGGCCCAGCTTGCGATTATCAAGCAGATGAGCAGGCATGAATCATGCGTCCCAATGGCGATTATCAAGCAGCTGAGCAGGCATGAATCCTGCGGCCCAGCTGGCGATTATCAAGCAGATGAGCAGGCATGAATCCTGCGGCCCAGCTGGCGATTATCAAGCAGATGAGCAGGCATGAATCATGCTGCCCAGCTGGCGATTATCAAGCAGATGAGCAGGCATGAATCCTGCGGCCCAGCTGGCGATTATCAAGCAGATGAGCAGGCATGAATTCTGCGGCTCAGCTGGCGATTATCAAGCAGCTGAGCAGGCGCTAATCCCGTAACTCAGCAGGCACTTATCACGTGGCTGAGCACAGTGAATCAGGTGGCCCAGCGCGCTGGCGATGTGACTGCTCATGTGCTGATCAGGTAGCTCTCCTGCACGGATCATGTGCCTCAGCAGGCAAGAATCAAGCAGCGGAGCAGGCATGAATCCTGCGGCCCAGCTGGCGATTATCAAGCAGATGAGCAGGCATGAATCATGTGGCCCATTCACGCGATAATCAAGCAGCTGAGAAGGGAATCAAGCGGTCTGCTGGCGATTATCAAGCAGATGAGCAGGCATGAATCATGCGGCCCAGCTGGCGATTATCAAGCAGCTGAGCAGGCATGAATCCTGCGGCCCAGCTGGCGATTATCAAGCAGCTGAGCAGGCATGAATCCTGCGGCCCAGCTGGCATTATCAAGCAGATGAGCAGGCATGAATCCTGGGGCCCAGCTGGCGATTATCAAGCAGATGAGCAGGCATGAATCCTGCGCGGCCCAGCTGGCGATTATCAAGCAGATGAGCAGGCATGAATCCTGCGGTGCCAGCTGGCGATTATCAAGCAGATGAGCAGGCGCTAATGAATCATGCGGCCCATCTGGCGATTATCAAGCAGATGAGCTCAGGTGAAACCTGCGGGCCCAGCTGGCGATTATCAAGCAGCTGAGCAGGCACGGATCCTGCGGCCCAGCTGGCGATTATCAAGCAGATGAGCAGGCATGAATCATGCGGCGGCCCAGCTGGCGATTATCAAGCAGATGAGCAGGCATGGAATCTGATGAGCAGCCAGGGCCTGGGGCCCAGCTGGCGATTATCAAGCAGCTGAGCAGGCATGAATCCTGCGGCCCAGCTGGCGATTATCAAGCAGATGAGCAGGCATGAATCATGCGGCCCAGCTGGCGATTATCAAGCAGATGAGCAGGCATGAATCATGCGGCCCAGCTGGCGATTATCAAGCAGATGAGCAGGCATGAATCCTGCGGCCCAGCTGGCGATTATCAAGCAGATGAGCAGGCATGAATCCTGCCGGCCCAGCTGGCGATTATCAAGCAGATGAGCAGGCATGAATCATGCGGCCCAGCTGGCGATTATCAAGCAGATGAGCAGCCATGAATCCTGCGGCCCAGCTGGCGATTATCAAGCAGATGAGCAGCCATGAACTCTGCGGCCCAGCTGGCGATTATCAAGCAGCAGATGAGCAGGCATGAATCCTGCGGCCCAGCTGGCGATTATCAAGCAGCTGAGCAGGCATGAATCCTGTAACCCAGCTGGCGATTATCAAGTGGCTGTCAGGCAGTGAATCATGCGTGATAGGCTGGCGCTTATCGATTATGAATCATGTTGCAGCTGCGCAGGCAGATGAGCAGGCATGAATGTGCCCCAGCTGGCGATTATCAAGCAGATGAGCAGGCATGAATCCCTGCGGCCCAGCTGGCGATTATCAAGCAGATGAGCAGGCATGAATCCTGCGGCCCAGCTGGCGATTATCAAGCAGATGAGCAGGCCATGAATCCCTGCGGCCCAGCTGGCGATTATCAAGCAGCTGAGCAGGCGCTAATCCCGTAACTCAGCTGGCGACTGATCACGTGGCTGTCATGCGGTGATCAGGTGACCCAAAGGCGCTGATCATTACTCTCAAGCTGATGAGCAGCCATGAATCATACAGCCCAGCTGGCGATTATCAAGCAGCTGAGCAGGCATGAATCCTGCGGCCCAAGCTGGCGATTATCAAGCAGCTGAGCAGGCATGAATCCCCTGCGGCCCCAATGGCGATTATCAAGCAGATGAGCAGGCATGAATCCTGCGGCCCAGCTGGCGATTATCAAGCAGATGAGCATGCATGAATCCTGCGGCCCAGCTGGGGATTATCAGGCAGATGAGCAGGCATGAAATCCTGCGGCCCATGAAGCAGATTATCATGCAGCTGAGCAGGCATAATCAAGTGGCTGCAGGGATCATCCTGCCCAGCTGGCGATTATCAAGCAGATGAGCAGGCATGAATCCTGCAGCCCAGCTGGGTTTATCAAGCAGATGAGCAGCCATGAATCCACCGGCCCAGCTGGCGATTATCAAGCAGATGAGCAGGCAAAATCATGCGGCTGCCCAGCTGGCGATTATCAAGCAGATGAGCAGGCATGAATCCTGCGGCCCAGCTGGCGATTATCAAGCAGATGAGCAGGCATGAATCCTCCGGCTCAGCTGGCGATTATCAAACAGCTGAGCAGGCGCTAATCCCGTAACTCAGCAGGCACTGATCACGTGGCTGTCATCAGTGATCAGGTGACTGAGAAGGCGCTGATCATGTGACTGCTCATGTGCTGATCAAGCAGCTCTCCTGCATGGATCATGTGCCTCAGCAGGCAACAATCAAGCAGCTGAGCAGGCATGAATCCTGCGCCCAGCTTGCGATTATCAAGCAGATGAGCAGGCATGAATCCTGCAGCGGCCCATTCGTTATCTGGCGAGCTGAGCAGGCATGAATCCTGCGGCCCAGCTGGCGATTATCAAGCAGATGAGCAGGCATGAATCATGCGGCCCAGCTGGCGATTATCAAGCAGATGAGCAGGCATGAATCCTGCGGCCCAGCTGGCGATTATCAAGCAGATGAGCAGGCATGAATCCTGCGGCCCAGCTGGCGATTATCAAGCAGCTGAGCAGGCATGAATCCTGCGGCCCAGCTGGCGATTATCAAGCAGATGAGCAGGCATGAATCCTGCGGCTCAGCTGGCGATTATCAAGCAGCTGAGCAGGCGCTAATCCGTAACTCAGCAGGCACTGATCACGTGGCTGTCATGCGGTGATCAGGTGTGACTGAGGCACTGATCATGTGACTGCTCGTGTGCTGATTATGTGGCAGCTCCTGCAGCGGATCATGTGCCTCAGCAGGAAAGAATCAAGCAGATGAAGCATGAATCCTGAGCAGGCATCAGCAGATGAGCAGGCTGCGGCCCAGCTGGCGATTATCAAGCAGCTGAGCAGGCATGAATCCTGCGGCCCAGCTGGCGATTATCAAGCAGCTGAGCAGGCATGAATCCTGCGGCCCAGCTGGCGATTATCAAGCAGATGAGCAGGCATGAATCCTGCGGCCCAGCTGGCGATTATCAAGCAGCTGAGCAGGCATGAATCCTGCGGCCCAGCTGGCGATTATCAAGCAGATGAGCAGCCATGAATCCTGCGGCTCAGCTGGCGATTATCAAACAGCTGAGCAGGCGCTAATCCCGTAACTCAGCAGGCACTGATCACGTGGCTGTCATGCAGTGCTCAGGTGACTGAGAGGTGCTGATCATGTGACTGCTCATGTGCTGATCAGGTAGCAGCTCTCTCTGCGGATCATGTGCCTCAGCAGGCAAGAATCAAGCAGCTGAGCAGGCATGAATCCTGCGGCCCAGCTTGCGATTATCAGCAGATGAGCAGGCATGAATCATGCGGCCCAATGGCGATTATCAAGCAGCTGAGAAGGCATGAATCCTGCGGCCCAGCTGGCGATTATCAAGCAGATGAACAGGCATGAATCCTGCGGCCCAGCCGGCGATTATCAAGCAGCTGAGCAGGCGCTAATCCGTAGGCTCAGCAGGCACTGATCAAGCAGATGAGCAGGCATGAATCAGTGCTCATTATCAACAGCTGAGCAGCGCTGAATCCTGCGGCTCAGCTGGCGCTTATCAAGCAGCTGAGCAGGCGCTAATCCCTGCGGCCCAGCAGGCGATTTCAAGCAGATGAGCAGGCATGAATCATGCGGCCCAGCTGGCGATTATCAAGCAGATGAGCAGGCATGAATCCTCCGGCAGCCCAGCATGGCGATTATCAAGCAGCTGAAGCAGCAGGCATGAATCCTGCGGCCCAGCTGGCGATTATCAAGCAGATGAGCAGGCATGAATCCTGCGGCCCAGCTGGCGATTATCAAGCAGCTGAGCAGGCATGAATCCTGCGGCCCAGCTGGCGATTATCAAGCAGATGAGCAGGCATGAATCATGCGGCCCAGCTGGCGATTATCAAGCAGATGAGCAGGCATGAATCATGCGGCCCAGCTGGCGATTATCAAGCAGATGAGCAGCCATGCATCCTCGGCTCAGCTGGCTGATCATGTGCCCAGCGTGGCGATTATCAAGCAGCTGAGCAGGCATGAATCCTGCGGCCCAGCTGGCGATTATCAAGCAGATGAGCAGGCATGAATCATGCGGCCCAGCTGGCGATTATCAAGCAGCTGAGCAGGCATGAATCCTGCGGCCCAGCTGACGATTATCAAGCAGCTGAGCAGGCATAATCCTGCGGCCCAGCTGGCGATTATCAAGCAGATGAGCAGGCATGAATCATAGGCCCAGCTGGCGATTATCAAGCAGATGAGCAGGCAGCTCTGAACGGATCGGCCTCAGCGATTATCAAGCAGCTGAGCAGGCATGAATCCTGCGGCCCAGCTGGCGATTATCAAGCAGATGAACAGGAATGAATCCATGCGGCCCAGCTGGCGATTATCAAGCAGATGAGCAGGCATGAATCCTGCGGCCCAGCTGGCGATTATCAAGCAGATGAGCAGGCATGAATCCTGCGGCCCAGCTGGCGATTATCAAGCAGATGAGCAGCCATGAATCCTGCGGCCCAGCTGGCGATTATCAAGCAGATGAGCAGGCATGAATCCTGCGGCCCAGCTGGCGATTATCAAGCAGATGAGCAGGCATGAATCCTGCGGCCCAGCTGGCGATTATCAAGCAGCTGAGCAGGCATGAATCCTGTGGCCCAGCTGGCGATTATCAAGCAGCTGAGCAGGCTGAATCCTGCAGCCCAGCAGGCAATTATCAAGCAGCTGAGCAGGCATGAATCCTGCGGCCCAGCTGGCGTTATCAAGCAGCTGAGCAGGCATGAATCATCCGGCTCAGCTGGCGATTATCAAGCAGCTGAGCAGGCATGAATCCTGTGGCCCAGCTGGCGATTATCAAGCAGATGAGCAGGCATGAATCATCGCGGCCCAGCTGGCGATTATCAAGCAGCTGAGCAGGCATGAATCCTGCGGCCCAGCTGGCGATTATCAAGCAGATGAGCAGGCATGAATCCTGCGGCTCAGCTGGCGATTATCAAGCAGCTGAGCAGGCGCTAATCCTGTAACTCAGCAGGCACTGATCACGTGGCTGTCATGCAGTGATCAGGTGACTGAGAGGTGCTGATCATGTGTGACTGGCGATTGTGCTGATCAGGTAGCTCTCCTGCACGGATCATGTGCCCCAGCAGGCATTATCAAGCAGCTGAGCAGGCATGAATCCTGCGGCCCAGCTGGCGATTATCAGCAGATGAGCAGGCATGAATCATGCGGCCCAGCTGGCGATTATCAAGCAGCTGAGCAGGCATGAATCCTGCGGCCCAGCTGGCGATTATCAAGCAGATGAGCAGGCATGAATCCTGCGGCCCAGCTGGCGATTATCAAGCAGCTGAGCAGGCGCTAATCCGTAACTCAGCAGGCACTGATCACGTGGCTGTCATGCGGTGATCAGGTGACTGAGGTGCTGATCATGTGACTGCTCATGTGCTGATGAGCAGCCATGGATCATGTGCCTCTCCTATCAAGCAGCGGATCAGGTGCCTCAGCAGGCAGATTATCAAGCAGCTGAGCAGGCATGAATCCTGCAGCCCAGCTGGCGATTATCAAGCAGATGAGCAGGCATAAATCGTAACTCAGCAGGCAATGGCGATTATCAAGCAGATGGCCCAATGGTGGCCCAGCTGGCGATTATCAAGCAGCTGAGCAGGCATGAATCCTGCGGCCCAGCTGGCGATTATCAAGCAGATGAGCAGGCATGAATCCTGCGGCCCAGCTGGCGATTATCAAGCAGATGAGCAGGCGAATCATCAGGCCCAGCTGGCGATTATCAAGCAGCTGAGCAGGCATGAATCCTGTGCCCAGCTGGCGATTATCAAGCAGATGAGCAGCCATGAATCCTGCGGCTCAGCTGGCGATTATCAAGCAGCTGAGCAGGCATGAATCCTGTGCCTCAGCTGGCGATTATCAAGCAGATGAGCAGGCATGAATCCAGTGCCCAGCTGGCGATTATCAAGCAGATGAGCAGGCATGAATCTGCGGCCCAGCTGGCGATTATCAAGCAGATGAGCAGGCATGAATCCTGCGGCTCAGCTGATTATCTGGCGATTATCAAGCAGCTGAGCATCACGCGCTAATCCCGTAACTCAGCGGCACTGATCACGTGGCTGTCATGCAGATGATCAGGTGAGCTGAATCGCAGCTGATCATGTGATCCCTGCAGCTGGCGATGATCAAGCAGCTGAGCAGCACGGATCCTGCGGCCCAGCTGGCGATTATCAAGCAGCTGAGCAGGCATGAATCCTGCGGCCCAGCTGGCGATTATCAAGCAGATGAGCAGGCATGAATCCTGCGGCCCAGCTGGCGATTATCAAGCAGCTGAGAAGGCATGAATCCTCAGCAGCCCTGATCTGGCGATTATCAAGCAGATGAGCAGGTGCACTGAATCCTGCGATAATGTGACTGCTGGCGATTATCAAGCAGATGAGCAGGCATGGATCCTGGTGGCCCAGCTGGCGATTATCAAGCAGCTGAGCAGGCATGAATCCTGCGGCCCAGCTGGCGATTATCAAGCAGCTGAGCAGGCATGAATCCTGCAGCCCAGCTGGCGATTATCAAGCAGATGAGCAGGCATGAATCATGACTGCCCAGCTGGCGATTATCAAGCAGATGAGCAGGCATGAATCATGTGCCCCAGCTGGCAATTATCAAGCAGATGAGCAGGCATGAATCCTGCGGCCCAGCTGGCGCGATTATCAAGCAGATGAGCAGGCATGAATCCTGCGGCCCAGCTGGCGATTATCAAGCAGATGACCAGGCATGAATCCTGCGGCCCAGCTGGCGATTATCAAGCAGATGAGCAGGCATGAATCATGCGGCCCAGCTGGCGATTATCAAGCAGATGAGCAGGCATGAATCCTGCGGCCCAGCTGGCGATTATCAAGCAGATGAGCAGGCATGAATCATGCGCCCAGCTGGCGATTATCAAGCAGCTGAGCAGGCATGTGATCCTGCGGCTCAGCTGGCGATTATCAAGCAGCTGAGCAGGCGCTAATCCTGTAACTCCGCAGGCACATGATCACGTGGCTGTCATGCGGTGATCAGGTGACTGAGCAGGCGCTGATCATGTGACTGCTCATGCGATGATCAAGTAGCTCTCCTGCACGGATCATGTGCCTCAGCAGGCAAGAATCAAGCAGCTGAGCAGGCATGAATCCTGCGGCCCAGCTGGCGATTATCAAGCAGATGAGCAGGCATGAATCCTGCGGCCCAGCTGGCGATTATCAAGCAGCTGAGCAGGCATGAATCCTGCGGCCCAGCTGGCGATTATCAAGCAGATGAGCAGGCATGAATCCTGCGGCCCAGCTGGCGATTATCAAGCAGATAAGCAGGCATGAATCCTGCAGCCCAGCTGGCGATTATCAAGCAGCTGAGCAGGCAAAATCCTGCGGCCCAGCTGGCGATTATCATGCACCTGAGCAGGCATGAATCCTGCGGCCCAGCTGGCGATTATCAAGCAGATGAGCAGGCATGAATCCTGGGGCCCAGCTGGCGTTTATCAAGCAGCTGAGCAGCCATGAATCCTGCGGCCCAGCTGGCGATTATCAAGCAGATGAGCAGCCATGAACTCAGCAGGCCCAGCTGGCGATTATCAAGCAGCTGAGCAGGCATGTGAATGCTGCAGCCCAGCTGGCGATTATCAAGCAGCTGAGCAGGCATGAATCCTGCAGCCCAGCTGGCGATTATCAAGCAGATGAGCAGGCATGAATCCTGCGGCCCAGCTGGCGATTATCAAGCAGATGAGCAGGCATAAATCCTGCGGCCCAGCTGGCGATTATCAAGCAGCTGAGCAGGCATGAATTGTGCGGCCCAGCTGGCGATTATCAAGCAGATGAGCAGCCATGAATCCTGCGGCTCAGCTGGCGATTATCAAACAGCTGAGCATGCGCTAATCCCGTAACTCAGCAGGCACTGATCACTTGGCTGTCATGCAGTGATCAGGTGACTGAGAGAAGCTGATCATGTGACTGCTCATGTGCTGATCAGTAGCTCTCCTGCACGGATCATGTGCCTCAGCAGGCTACAATCAAGCAGCTGAGCAGGCATGAATCATGCGGCCCAATGGCGATTATCAAGCAGCTGAGCAGGCATGAATCCTGCGGCCCAGCTTGCGATTATGAAGCAGATTAGCAGGCATGAATCATGCGCCCAGGTGGCGATTATCAGGCAGATGAGCAGGCATGAATCCTGCGGCCCAGCTGGCGATTATCAAGCAGATGAGCAGGCATGAATTATGCGGCCCAGTTGGCGATTATCAAGCAGCTGAGCAGGCATGAATCCTGTGGCCCAGCTGGCGATTATCAAACAGATGAGCAGCCATGAATCATGTGGCCCAGCTGGCGATTATCAAGCAGCTGAGCAGGCATGAATCCTGCGGCCCAGCTGGCGATTATCAAGCAGATGAGCAGGCATAAATCATGCGGCCCAATGGCGATTATCAAGCAGCTGAGAAGGCATGAATCCTGCGGACCAGCTGGCGATTATCAAGCAGATGAGCAGGCATGAATCATGCGGCCCAGCTCAGATTATCACTGCAGATGAGCAGGCATGAATCATGCGGCCCAGCTGGCGATTATCAAGCAGCTGAGCAGGCATGAATCCACGGCCCAGCTGGCGATTATCAAGCAGCTGAGCAGGCATGAATCCTGCTGCCCAGCTGGCGATTATCAAGCAGATGAGCAGGCATGAATCATGTGGCCAGCTGGCGATTATCAAGCAGATGAGCAGGCATGCATCCTCAGCCCAGCTGGCGATTATCAAGCAGCTGAAAGGCATGAAACTCTGCAGGCCCAGCTGCGCGATTATCAAGCAGATGAGCAGGCAAGAATTATGTGCCCTGCTGGCGATTATCAAGCAGCTGAGAAGGCATGAATCATGCGCCCCAGCTGGCGATTATCAAGCAGATGAGCAGGCATGAATCCTGCGGCCCAGCTGGCGATTATCAAGCAGATGAGCAGGCATGAATCCTGTGGCCCAGCTGGCGATTATCAAGCAGATGAGCAGGCATGAATCCTGCGGCCCAGCTGGCGATTATCAAGCAGATGAGCAGGCATGAATCCTGCGGCTCAGCTGGCGATTATCAAGCAGCTGAGCAGGCGCTAATCCCGTAACTCAGCAGGCACTGATCACGTGGCTGTCATGCAGTGATCAGGTGACTGAGAGGCGCTGATCATGTGACTGCTCAGGTGCTGATCAGGTAGCTCTCCTGCACGGATCATGTGCCTCAGCAGGCAAGAATCAAGCAGCGGAGCAGGCATGAATCCTGCGGCCCAGCTGCGGCCCAGCTGGCGATTATCAGCAGATGAGCAGGCATGAATCATGCGGCCCAATGGTGATTATCAAGCAGCTGAGAAGGCATGAATCCTGTGACTGCCCAGCTGGCGATTATCAAGCAGCTTAACAGGCATGAATCCTGCGGCCCAGCTGGCGATTATCAAGCAGCTGAGCAGGCATGAATCCCGCGGCCCAGCAGGCGATTATCAAGTGGCTGTCAGGCATGAATCCTGTGGCCCAGCTGGCGATTATCAAGCAGCTGAGCAGACATGAATCCTCAGCCCAGCTGGCGATTATCAAGCAGATGAGCAGGCATGAATCATGCGGCCCAGCTGGCGATTATCAAGCAGATGAGCAGGCATGAATCCTGCGGCCCAGCTGGCGATTATCGGTGATCAGCAGCTGAGCAGGCATGAATCCTGTGGCCCAGCTGGCGATTATCAAGCAGATGAGCAGGCATGAATCATGCGGCCCAGCTGGCGATTATCAAGCAGCTGAGCAGGCATGAGCCCAGGTGGCGTTTATCAAGCAGATGAGCAGCAATGAATCCTGCGGCCCAGCTGGCGATTATCAAGCAGATGAGCAGGCATGAATCCTGCGGCCCAGCTGGCGTTTATCAAGCAGATGAGCAGGCATGAATCCTGCGGCCCAGCTGGCGATTATCAAGCAGATGAGCAGGCATGAATCATGCGGCCCAGCTGGCGATTATCAAGCAGATGAGCAGGCATGAATCATGCGGCCCAGCTGGCGATTATCAAGCAGATGAGCAGGCATGAATCCTGCGGCCCAGCTGGCGATTATCAAGCAGATGAGCAGGCATGATGCGGCCCAGCTGGCGATTATCAAGCAGATGAGCAGGCATGAATCCTGCGGCCCAGCTGGCGATTATCAAGCAGATGAGCAGGCATGAATCCTGCCGCTCAGCTGGCGATTATCAAGCAGATGAGCAGGCGCTAATCCTGTAACTCCAGCAGGCATTGATCACGTGGCTGTCATGCAGTGATCAGGTGACTGATTAGGCGCTGATCATGTGACTGCTCATGTGTTGATCTGTAGCTCTCCTGAACGGATCATGTGCCTCAGCAGGCAAGAATCAAGCAGCTGAGCAGGCATGAATCCCTGCGGCCCAGCTGGCGATTATCAAGCAGATGAGCAGGCATGAATCATGCGGCCCAGCTGGCGATGATCAAGCAGCTGAGCAGGCATGAATCCTGCGGCCCAGCTGGCGATTATCAAGCAGATGAGCAGGCATTAATCCTGCGGCCCATCTGGCGTTTATAAAGCAGATGAGCAGCATGAATCCTGCAGCCCAGCTGGCGATTATCAAGCAGCTGAGCAGGAAAAATCCTGCAGCCCAGCTGGCGATTATCAAGCAGCTGAGCAGGCATGAATCCTGCGGCCCAGCTGGCGATTATCAAGCAGCTGAGCAGGCATGAATCCTGCGGCCCAGCTGGCGATTATCAAGCAGCTGAGCATGCATGAATCCTGCAGCCCAGCTGGCGTTTATCAAGCAGATGAGCAGGCATGAATCTCTGCGGCCCAGCTGGCGATTATCAAGCAGCTGAGCAGGCAAAAATCTTGCAGCCCAGCTGGCGATTATCAAGCAGTTGAGCAGGCATGAATCCTAGCGGCCCAGCTGGCGTTTATCAAGCAGATGAGCAGCCATGAATCCCTGCGGCCCAGCTGGCGATTATCAAGCAGCTGAGCAGGCAAAAATCTTGCAGCCCAGCTGGCGATTATCAAGCAGATGAGCAGGCATGAATCCTGCAGCCCAGCTGTGGTTTATCAAGCAGATGAGCAGCCATGAATCCTGCGGCCCAGCTGGCGATTATCAAGCAGCTGATCAGGCATGAATCCTGCGGCCCAGCTGGCGATTATCAAGCAGCTGAGCAGGCATGAATCCTGCAGCCCAGCTGGGGTTTATCAAGCAGATGAGCAGGCATGAATCATGCGGCCCAGCTGGCGATTATCAAGCAGATGAGCAGGCATGAATCATGCGGCCCAGCTGGCGATTATCAAGCAGATGAGCAGGCATGAATCCTGCGGCCCAGCTGGCGATTATCAAGCAGATGAGCAGGCATGAATCATGCGGCCCAGCTGGCATTATCAAGCAGATGAGCAGCCATGAAACCTGGGGCCCAGCGGGCGATTATTAAGCAGCTGAGCAGGCATGAATCCTGCGGCCCAGCTGGCGATTATCAAGCAGATGAGCAGGCATGAATCCTGCGGCCCAGCTGGCGATTATAAAGCAGCTGAGCAGGCATGAATCCTGCGGCCCAGCTGACGATTATCAAGCAGCTGAGCAGGCATGAATCCTGCAGCCCAGCTGGCGATTATCAAGCAGATGAGCAGGCATGAATCATGCGGCCCAGCTGGCGATTATCAAGCAGATGAGCAGGCATGAATTATGCGGCCCAATGGCGATTATCAAGCAGCTGAGAAGGCATGAATCCTGCGGCCAGGCTGGCGATTATCAAGCAGATGAACAGGCTTGAATCATGCGGCCCAGCTGGCGATTATCAAGCAGATGAGCAGGCTTGAATCATGCGGCCCAGCTGGCGATTATCAAGCAGATGAGCAGGCTTGAATCATGCGGCCCAGCTGGCGATTATCAAGCAGATGAACAGGCCTGAATCATGCGGCCCAGCTGGCGATTATCAAGCAGATGAGCAGGCATGAATCCTCCGGCCCAGCTGGCGATTATCAAGCAGATGAGCAGGCATGAATCATGCGGCCCACCTGGCGATTATCAAGCAGCTGAGAGGCGCTAATCCCATAACTCAGCAGGCACTGATCATGTGGCTGTCATGCAGTGATCAGGTGACTGAGAGGCGCTGATCATGTGACTGCTCATGTGCTGATCAGGTAGCTCTCCTGCATGGATCATGTGCCTCAGCAGGCAAGAATTAAGCAGCTGAGCAGGCATGAATCCCTGCGGCCCAGCTGGCGATTATCAGCAGATGAGCAGGCATGAATCATGCGGCCCAATGGCGATTATCAAGCAGCTGAGAAGGCATGAATCCTGCGGCCCAGCTGGCGATTATCAAGCAGATGAGCAGGCATGAATCCTGCGGCCCAGCTGGCGATTATCAAGCAGCTGAGCAGGCGCTAATCCCTAACACAGCAGGCACTGATCACGTGGCTGTTATCAATCAGGTGACTGAGAGGCAAAAATCATGTGACTGCTCTGTGCTGATCAGGTAGCTCTCCTGCAAGAATCATGTGCCTCAGCAGGCAAGATTCAAGCAGCTGAGCAGGCATGAATCCTGCGGCCCAGCTGGCGATTATCAGCAGATGAGCAGGCATGAATCATGCGGCCCAATGGCGATTATCAAGCAGCTGAGCAGGCATGAATCCTGCGGCCCAGCTGGCGATTATCAAGCAGATGAGCAGGCATGAATCCTGCGGCCCAGCTGGCGATTATCAAGCAGCTGAGCAGGCGCTAATCCCGTAACTCAGCAGGCACTGATCACGTGGCTGTCATGCAGTGATCAGGTGACTGAGAGGTGCTGATCATGTGACTGCTCATGTGCTGATCAGGTAGCTCTCCTGCACGGATCATGTGCCTCAGCAGGCAAGAATCAAGCAGCTGAGCAGGCATGAATCCTGCGGCCCAGCTTGCGATTATCAAGCAGATGAGCAGGCATGAATCATGCAGCCCAGCTGGCGATTATCAAGCAGATGAGCAGGCATGAATCCTGCGGCTCAGCTGGCGATTATCAAACAGCTGAGCAGGCGCTAATCCCGTAACTCAGCAGGCAGTGATCACGTGGCTGTCATGCAGTGATCAGGTGACTGAGAGGCGCTGATCATGTGACTGCTCATGTGCTGATCAGTAGCTCTCCTGCGCGGTAGAAGTGCCTCAGCAGGCAACAATCAAGCAGCTGAGCAGGCATGAATCATGCGGCCCAATGGCGATTATCAAGCAGCTGAGAAGGCATGAATCCTGCAGCCCAGCTGGCGATTATCAAGCAGATGAGCAGCCATGAATCCTGCGGCCCAGCTGGCGATTATCAAGCAGATGAGCAGGCATGAATCCTGCGGCCCAGCTGGCGATTATCAAGCAGATGAGCAGGCATGAATCCTGCGGCCCAGCTGGCGATTATCAAGCAGATGAGCAGGCATGAATTATGCGGCCCAGCTGGCGATTATCAAGCAGATGAGCATGCATGAATCTTGCGGTGCAGCTGGCGATTATCAAGCAGATGAACAGGCATGAATCATGCGGCCCAGCTGGCGATTATCAAGCAGATGAGCAGCCATGAATCCTCCGGCCCACCTGGCGATTATCAAGCAGATGAGCAGGCATGAATCATGCGGCCCAGCTGGCGATTATCAAGCAGATGAGCAGCCATGAATCCTGCGGCTCAGCTGGCGATTATCAAGTAGCTGAGAGGCGCTAATCCCATAACTCAGCAGGCACTGATCATGTGGCTTTCAGCAGTAATCAGGTGACTGAGAAGAGCTGAAGATGTGAGCAGCTCATGTGCTGATCATGGAGCTCTCCAACCCGGATGAGATTATCAAGCAGATGAGCAGGCATAAAGAATCAAGCCCAATGGCGATTATCAAGCAGATGAGCAGGCATGCATCCTGCGGCTCAGCTGGCGATTATCAAGCAGCTGAGCAGGCGCTAATCCCGTAACTCACCAGGCACTGATCACGTGGCTGTCATACAGTGATCAGGTGACTGAGAGGCGCTTATCATGTGACTGTTCATGTGCTGATCAGGTAGCTCTCCTGCACGGATCATGTGCCTCAGCAGGCAAGAATCAAGCAGCTGAGCAGGCATGAATCCTGCGGTCCAGCTTGCGATTATCAAGCAGATGAGCAGGAATGAATCCTGCGGCCCAATGGCGATTATCAAGCAGCTGAGAAGGCATGAATCCTGCGGTCCCGCTGTGGATTATCAAGCAGATAAGCAGGCATGAATCATGCGGCCCAGCTGGTGATTATCAAGCAGATGAGCAGGCATGAATCCTCCGGCCCAGCTGGCGATTATCAAGCAGATGAGCAGGCATGAATCATGCGGCCCAGCGGGCGATTATCAAGCAGCTGAGCAGGCATGAATCCTGCGGCCCAGCTGGCGATTATCAAGCAGATGAGCAGGCATGAATCCTGCGGCCCAGCTGGCGATTATCAAGCAGATGAGCAGGCATGAATCATGCGGCCCAGCTGGCGATTATCAAGTGGCTGTCAGGCATGAATCAGGTGGCGATTATCAAGCAGATGAGCAGGCGGACCATGTGCTGCTGGCGATTATCAAGCAGATGAGCAGGCATGAATCATGTGCCCAGCTGGCGATTATCAAGCAGATGAGCAGGCATGAATCATGCGGCCCAGCTGGCGATTATCAAGCAGATGAGCAGGCATGAATCCACGGCCCAGCTGGCGATTATCAAGCAGATGAGCAGGCATGAATCCTGCGCCCAGTTGGTGATTATCAAGGAGATGAGCAGGCATGAATCCTGCGGCCCAGCTGGCGATTATCAAGCAGATGAGCAGGCATGAATCATGCGGCCCAGCTGGCGATTATCAAGCAGATGAGCAGGCATGTGATCCTGGCTGGTGCCTGCTGGCGATTATCATGTGCAGATGAGCAGGCATGAAGCTCTCCTGCCCGGATCATGTGATCAGCAGGCAGATCAAGCAGCTGAGCAGGCATGAATCCTGCGGCCCAGCTGGCGATTATCAAGCAGATGATCAGGCATGAATCATTGGCCCATCATTATCAAGCAGCTGAGCAGGCATGAATCCTGCGGCCCAGCTGGCGATTATCAAGCAGATGAGCAGGCATGAATCCTGCGGCCCAGCTGGCGATTATCAAGCAGATGAGCAGGCATGAATCCCGCCCCAGCTGGCGATTATCAAGCAGATGAGCAGGCATGAATCATGCGGCCCAGCTGGCGATTATCAAGCAGCTGAGCAGGCATGAATCCTGCGGCCCAGCTGGCGATTATCAACAGCTGAGCAGGCATGAATCCTGCGGCTGAGCTGGCGATTATCAAACAGCTGAGCAGGCGCTAATCCCGTAACTCAGCAGGCACTGATCACTTGGCTGTCATGCTGGTGATCAGGTGACTAAGATGCGCTGATCATGTGACTGCTCATGTGCTGATCAGTAGCTCTCCTGCACGGATCATGTGCCTCAGCAGGCAACAATCAAGCAGCTGAGCAGACATGAATCATGCGGCCCAGCTGGCGATTATCAAGCAGCTGAGCAGGCATGAATCCTGCGGCCCAGCTGGCGATTATCAAGCAGCTGAGCAAGCATGAATCCTGCGGCCCAGCTGGCGATTATCAAGCAAATGAGCAGCCATGAATCCTCCGGCTCAGCTGGCGATTATCAAACAGCTGAGCAGGCGCTAATCCCGTAACTCAGCAGGCAATGATCACTTGGCTGTCATGCAGTGATCAGGTGACTGAAAGGCGCTGATCATGTGACTGCTCATGTGCTGATCAGTAGCTCTCCTGCACGGATCATGTGCCTCAGCAGGCAACAATGAAGCAGCTGAGCAGGCATGAATCATGCGGCCCAATGGCGATTATCAAGCAGCTGAGAAGGCATGAATCCTGCAGCCCAGCTGGCGATTATGAAGCAGATGAGCAGACATGAATCCTGCCGCCCAGCTGGCGATTATCAAGCAGATGAGCAGGCATGAATCATGCGGCCCAGCTGGCGATTATCAAGCAGATGAGCAGGCATGAATTATGCGGCCCAGTTGGCGATTATCAACAGCTGAGCAGGCATGAATCCTGTGGCCCAGCTGGCCATTATCAAACAGATGAGCAGCCATGAATCTTGCGGCCCAGCTGGCGATTATCAAGTAGCTGAGCAGGCATGAATCCTGCGGCCCAGCTGGCGATTATCAAGCAGATGAGCAGGCATGAATCCTGCTGCTCAGCTGGCGATTATCAAGCAGCTGAGCAGGCGCTAATCCGGTAACTCAGCAGGCACTGATCACGTGGCTGTCATGCAGTGATCAGGTGACTGAGAGGCACTGATCATGTGACTGTTCATGTGCTGATCATGTGGCTCTCCTGCACGGATCATGTGCCTCAGCAGGAAAGAATCAAGAAGCTGAACAGGCATGAATCCTGCAGCCCAGCTGGCGATTATCAAGCAGATGAGCAGGCAAGAATTATGCGGCCCAATGGCGATTATCAAGCAGCTGAGAAGGCATGAATCCTGCGGTCCAGCTGGCGATTATCAAGCAGATGAGCAGGCATGAATCATGCGGCCCAGCTGGCGATTATCAAGCAGATGAGCAGGCATGAATCCTCAGGCGCAGCTGGCGATTATCAAGCAGATGAGCAGGCATGAATCATGCGGAACAGCTGGCGATTATCAAGCAGATGAGCAGCCATGAATCCTGCGGCTCAGCTGGCGATTATCAAACAGCTGAGCAGGCGCTAATCCCATAACTCAGCAGGCACTGATCACGTGGCTGTCATGCAGTGCTCAGGTGACTGAGAGGTGCTGATCATGTGACTGCTCATGTGCTGATCAGGTAGCTCTTTTGCACGGATCATGTGCCTCAGCAGGCAAGAATCAAGCAGCTGAGCAGGCATGAATCCTGCGGCCCAGCTTGCGATTATCAGCAGATGAGCAGGCATGAATCATGCGGCCCAATGGCGATTATCAAGCAGCTGAGAAGGCATGAATCCTGCGGCCCAGCTGGCGATTATCAAGCAGATGAACAGGCATGAATCCTGCGGCCCAGCCGGCGATTATCAAGCAGCTGAGCAGGCGCTAATCCCGTAACTCAGCAGGCACTGATCACGTGGCTGTCATGCAGTGCTCAGGTGACTGAGAGGCGCTGATTATGTGACTGCTCATGTGCTGATCAGGTAGCTCTCCTGCACGGATCATGTGCCTCAGCAGGCAAGATTCAAGCAGCTGAGCAGGCATGAATCCTGCGGCCCAGCGGGCGATTATCAAGCAGCTGAGCAGGCATGAATCCTGCAGCCCAGCTGGCGATTATCAAGCAGATGAGCAGGCATGAATCATGCGGTCCAGCTGGCGATTATCAAGCAGATGAGCAGGCATGAATCATGCGGCCCAGCTGGCGATTATCAAGCAGATGAGCAGCCATGAAACCTGGGGCCCAGCGGGCGATTATCAAGCAGCTGAGCAGGCATGAATCCTGCGGCCCAGCTGGCGATTATCAAGCAGATGAGCAGGCATGAATCATGCGGCCCAGCTGGCGATTATCAAGCAGATGAGCAGCCATGAATCATGCAGCCCAGCTGGCGATTATCAAGCAGCTGAGCAGGCATGAATCCTGCGGCCCAGCTGGCGATTATCAAGCAGATGAGCAGCCATGAATCATGCGGCCCAGCTGGCGATTATCAAGCACATGAGCAGGCATGCATCCTGCCACTCAGCTCGCGATATCAAGCAGCTGAGCAGGCGCTAATCCTGTAACTCCGCAGGCATTGATCACGTGGCTGTCTTGCAGTTATCAGGTGACTGAGAGGCACTGATCATGTGACTGCTCATGTGTTGATCAGGTAGCTCTCCTGAACGGATCATGTGCCTCAGCAGGCAAGAATCAAGCAGCTGAGCAGGCATGAATCCTGCGGCCCAGCTGGCGATTATCAAGCAGATGAGCAGGCATGAATCATAAGGCCCAGCTGGCGATTATCAAGCAACTGAGCAGGCATGAATCCTGCGGCCCAGCTGGCGATTCTCAAGCAGATGAGCAGCCATTAATCCTGCGGCCCATCTGGCGTTTATAAAGCAGATGAGCAGCCATGAATCCTACAGCCCAGCTGGCGATTATCAAGCAGCTGAGCAGGAAAAATCCTGCAGCCAAGCTGGCGATTATCAAGCAGTTGAGCAGGCATGAATCCTGCGGCCCAGCTGGCGATTATGAAGCAGATGAGCAGGCATGAATCCTGGGGCCCAGCTGGCGATTATCAAGCAGCTGAGCAAGCATGAATCCTGCAGCCCAGCTCTGGTTTATCAAGCAGATGAGCAGCCATGAATCCTGCGGCCCAGCTGGCGATTATCAAGCAGCTGAGCAGGCATGAATCCTGCACCCAGCTGGCGATTATCAAGCAGCTGAGCAGGCATGAATCCTGCAGCCCAGCTGTGGTTTATCAAGCAGATGAGCAGCCATGAATCCTGCGGCCCAGCTGGCGATTATCAAGCAGCTGAGCAGGCAAAAATCTTGCAGCCCAGCTGGCGATTATCAAGCAGCTGAGCAGGCATGAATCCTGCGGCCCAGCTGGCGATTATCAAGCAAATGAGCAGCCATGAATCCTCCGGCTCAGCTGGCGATTATCAAACAGCTGAGCAGGCGCTAATCCCGTAACTCAGCAGGCAATGATCACTTGGCTGTCATGTACAGTGATCAGGTGACTGAAGGCGCTGATCATGTGACTGCTCATGTGCTGATCAGTAGCTCTCCTGCACGGATCATGTGCCTCAGCAGGCAACAATGAAGCAGCTGAGCAGGCATGAATCATGCGGCCCAATGGCGATTATCAAGCAGCTGAGAAGGCATGAATCCTGCAGCCCAGCTGGCGATTATGAAGCAGATGAGCAGACATGAATCCTGCCGCCCAGCTGGCGATTATCAAGCAGATGAGAAGGCATGAATCATGCGGCCCAGCTGGCGATTATCAAGCAGATGAGCAGGCATGAATTATGCGGCCCAGTTGGCGATTATCAACAGCTGAGCAGGCATGAATCCTGTGGCCCAGCTGGCCATTATCAAACAGATGAGCAGCCATGAATCTTGCGGCCCAGCTGGCGATTATCAAGTAGCTGAGCAGGCATGAATCCTGCGGCCCAGCTGGCGATTATCAAGCAGATGAGCAGGCATGAATCCTGCTGCTCAGCTGGCGATTATCAAGCAGCTGAGCAGGCGCTAATCCGGTAACTCAGCAGGCACTGATCACGTGGCTGTCATGCAGTGATCAGGTGACTGAGAGGCACTGATCATGTGACTGTTCATGTGCTGATCATGTAGCTCTCCTGCACGGATCATGTGCCTCATCAGGAAAGAATCAAGAAGCTGAACAGGCATGAATCCTGCGGCCCAGCTTGCGATTATCAAGCAGATGAGCAGGCAAGAATTATGCGGCCCAATGGCGATTATCAAGCAGCTGAGAAGGCATGAATCCTGCGGTCCAGCTGGCGATTATCAAGCAGATGAGCAGGCATGAATCATGCGGCCCAGCTGGCGATTATCAAGCAGATGAGCAGGCATGAATCCTCAGGCGCAGCTGGCGATTATCAAGCAGATGAGCAGGCATGAATCATGCGGAACAGCTGGCGATTATCAAGCAGATGAGCAGCCATGAATCCTGCGGCTCAGCTGGCGATTATCAAGCAGCTGAGAGGCGCTAATCCCATAACTCTGCAGGCACTGATCACGTGGCTGTCATCCAGTGCTCAGGTGACTGAGAGACGCTGATCATGTGACTGCTCATGTGCTGATCAGGTAGCTCTTCTGCACGGATCATGTGCCTCAGCAGGCAAGAATCAAGCAGCTGAGCAGGCATGAATCCTGCGGCCCAGCTTGCGATTATCAGCAGATGAGCAGGCATGAATCATGCGGCCCAATGGTGATTATCAAGCAGCTGAGAAGGCATGAATCCTGCGGCCCAGCTGGCGATTATCAAGCAGATGAACAGGCATGAATCCTGCGGCCCAGCCGGCGATTATCAAGCAGCTGAGCAGGCGCTAATCCCGTAACTCAGCAGGCACTGATCACGTGGCTGTCATGCAGTGCTCAGGTGACTGAGAGGCGCTGATAATGTGACTGCTCATGTGCTGATCAGGTAGCTCTCCTGCACGGATCAGGTGCCTCAGCAGGCAAGATTCAAGCAGTTGAGCAGGCATGAATCCTGCGGCCCAGCGGACGATTATCAAGCAGCTGAGCAGGCATGAATCCTGCAGCCCAGCTGGCGATTATCAAGCAGATGAGCAGGCATGAATCATGCGGTCCAGCTGGCGATTATCAAGCAGCTGAGCAGGCAAAAATCTTGCAGCCCAGCTGGCGATTATCAAGCAGATGAGCAGCCATGAAACCTGGGGCCCAGCGGCGTTTATCAAGCAGCTGAGCAGGCATGAATCCTGCGGCCCAGCTGGCGATTATCAAGCAGATGACCAGGCATGAATCATGCGGCCCAGCTGGCGATTATCAAGCAGATGAGCAGCCATGAATCATGCGGCCCAGCTGGCGATTATCAAGCAGATGAGCAGCCATGAATCCTGCGGCCCACCTGGCGATTCTCAAGCAGATGAGCAGCCATGAATCATGCGGCCCAGCTGGCGATTATCAAGCACATGAGCAGGCATGCATCCTGCCACTCAGCTCGCGATATCAAGCAGCTGAGCAGGCGCTAATCCTGTAACTCCGCAGGCATTGATCACGTGGCTGTCGCGCAGTGATCATGTGACTGATAGGCGCTGATCATGTGACTGCTCATGTGTTGATCATGTAGCTCTCCTGAACGGATCATGTGCCTCAGCAGGCAAGAATCAAGCAGCTGAGCAGGCATGAATCCTGCGGCCCAGCTGGCGATTATCAAGCAGATGAGCAGGCATGAATCATACGGCCCAGCTGGCGATGATCAAGCAACTGAGCAGGCATGAATCCTGCGGCCCAGCTGGCGATTATCAAGCAGATGAGCAGCCATTAATCCTGCGGCCCATCTCGCGTTTATAAAGCAGATGAGCAGCCATGAATCCTACAGCCCAGCTGGCGATTATCAAGCAGCTGAGCAGGAAAAATCCTGCAGCCAAGCTGGCGATTATCAAGCAGCTGAGCAGGCATGAATCCTGCGGCCCAGCTGGCGATTATGAAGCAGATGAGCAGGCATGAATCCTGGGGCCCAGCTGTCGATTATCAAGCAGCTGAGCATGCATGAATCCTGCTGCCCAGCTGGGGTTTATCAAGCAGATGAGCAGCCATGAATCCTGCGGCCCAGCTGGCGATTATCAAGCAGCTGAGCAGGCAAAAATCTTGCAGCCCAGCTGGCGATTATCAAGCAGTTGAGCAGGCATGAATCCTAGAGCCCAGCTGTGGTTTATCAAGCAGATGAGCAGCCATGAATCCTGCGGCCCAGCTGGCGATTATCAAGCAGCTGAGCAGGCAAAAATCTTGCAGCCTAGCTGGCGATTATCAAGCAGTTGAGCAGGCATGAATCCTGCAGCCCAGCTGTGGTTTATCAAGCAGATGAGCAGCCATGAATCCTGCGGCCCAGCTGGCGATTATCAACCAGCTGATCAGGCATGAATCCTGCGGCCCAGCTAGCGATTATCAAGCAGCTGATCAGGCATGAATCCTGCAGCCCAGCTGGGGTTTATCAAGCAGATGAGCAGGCATGAATCATGCGGTCCAGCTGGCGATTATCAAGCAGATGAGCAGGCATGAATCATGCGGCCCAGCTGGCGATTATCAAGCAGATGAGCAGGCATGAATCATGCGGTCCAGCTGGCGATTATCAAGCAGATGAGCAGGCATGAATCATGCGGCCCAGCTGGCATTATCAAGCAGATGAGCAGCCATGAAACCTGGGGCCCAGCGGGCGATTATTAAGCAGCTGAGCAGGCATGAATCCTGCGGCCC
Organism: Bos mutus; assembly: GCF_027580195.1. NCBI lineage: Eukaryota > Metazoa > Chordata > Mammalia > Artiodactyla > Bovidae > Bos > Bos mutus. The sequence continues at coordinate 30,340 of NW_027219943.1, forward strand.
AGCTGGCGATTATCAAGCAGATGAGCAGGCATGAATCATGCGGCCCAGCTGGCGATTATAAAGCAGCTGAGCAGGCATGAATCCTGCGGCCCAGCTGGCGATTATCAAGCAGCTGAGAAGGCATGAATCCTGCAGCCCAGCTGGCGATTATCAAGCAGATGAGCAGGCATGAATCATGCGGCCCAGCTGGCGATTATCAAGCAGATGAGCAGGCATGAATTATGCGGCCCAATGGCGATTATCAAGCAGCTGAGAAGGCATGAATCCTGCGGCCAGGCTGGCGATTATCAAGCAGATGAACAGGCTTGAATCATGCGGCCCAGCTGGCGATTATCAAGCAGATGAGCAGGCATGAATTATGCGGCCCAATGGCGATTATCA
>NW_027219944.1:0-65686 GCF_027580195.1 Bos mutus
CTGATCATGCGCGATGCGATGGCGTGTCTGATCATGCACTGCTCACGTGGCTGATCTGCACTGATCACGTGGCTATCATGTACTGGTCACGTGACTGATCATGCACTGGTCACGTGCCTGATCATGCACTGATCCGCGTGACTGATCATGCACTGATCGCGTGCCTGATCATGCACTGATCACGTGACTGATCATGCACTGATCGTGGCTGATCATGAACTGATCACGTGGCTGATCATGCACTGATCACGTGGCTGATCATGCACTGATCACGTGACTGATCATGCACTGATCACGTGGCTGATCATGCACTGATCACGTGACTGATCATGCACTGATCACGTGGCTGATCATGCACTGATCACGTGGCTGATCATGCACTGATCACGTGACTGATCATGCACTGATCACGTGACTGATCATGCACTGATCACGTGGCTATCATGCACTGATCACCGTAACTGATCATGCACTGATCACGTGACTGATCATGCACTGATCACCTGCCTGATCATGCACTGATCACGTGGCTGATCATGCACTGATCACGTGACTGATCATGCACTGATCACGTGGCTGATCATGCACTGATCACGTGGCTGATCATGCACTGATCGCGTGGCTGATCATGCACTGATCACGTGCTGATCATGCACTGATCCGTGGCTGATCATGCACTGATCACGTGGCTGATCATGCACTGATCACGTGACTGATCATGCACTGATCATGTGGCTATCATGCACTGATCACGTGACTGATCATGCACTGTTCACGTGACTGATCATGCACTGATCACGTGGCTGATCATGCACTGATCACGTGACTGATCATGCACTGATCACGTGGCTGATCATGCACTGATCACGTGGCTGATCATGCACTGATCACGTGCCTGATCATGCACTGATCACGTGACTGATCATGCACAGATCCCGTGGCTGATCATGCACTGATCACGTGGCTGATCATGCACTGATCGCGTGGCTGATCATGCACTGATCACGTGACTGATCATGCACTGATCACGTGGCTGATCATGCACTGATCACGTGGCTGATCATTCACTGATCACGTGGCTGATCATGCACTGATCACGTGGCTGATCATGCACTGATCACGTGACTGATCATGCACTGATCACGTGACTGATCATGCACTGATCTCGTGGCTGATCATGCACTGACTAATGTGACTGAGCATGCACTGATCACGTGGCTGATCATGCACTGATCACGTGACTGATCATGCACTGATCTCGTGACTGATCATGCACTGATCACGTGGCTGATCATGCACTGATCACGTGGCTGCTGATCATGCACTGATCACGTGGCTGACCATGCACTGATCACGTGGCTGATCATGCACTGATCACGTGACTGATCATGCACTGATCACGTGACTGATCATGCACTGATGCGTGACTGATCATACACTGATAACGTGGCTGATCATACAGTGATCACGTGGCTGACCATGCTCTGTTCACGTGTCTGATCATGAACTGATCACGTGACTGATCATGCACTGATCACGTGACTGATCATGCACTGATCTCGTGGCTGATCATGCACTGATCACGTGGCTATCATGCACTGATCCCGTGGCTGATCATGCACTGATCACGTGACTGATCATGCACTGATCACGTGACTGATCATGCACTGATCACGTGGCTGATCATGCACTGATCACGTGGCTGATCATGCACTGATCACGTGACTGATCATGCACTGATCACGTGACTGATCATGCACTGATCACGTGGCTGATCATGCACTGATCACGTGGCTGATCATGCACTGATCACGTGGCTGATCATGCACTGATCACGTGACTGATCATGCACTGATCACGTGACTGATCATGCACTGATCACGTGGCTGATCATGCACTGATCACGTGGCTGATCATGCACTGATCACGAAGCTGATCATACACTGATCACGTGACTGATCATGCACTGATCACGTGCCTGATCATGCACTGATCACGTGGCTGATCATGCACTGATCACGTGGCTGATCACACTGATCACCTGCCTGATCATGCACTGATCACGTGACTGATCATGCACTGATCACGTGACTGATCATGCACTGATCACGTGACTGATCATGCACTGATCACGTGGCTGATCATGCACTGATCACGTGGCTGATCATGCATCATGCACTGACTCACGTGACTGATCATGCACTGATCACGTGACTGATCATGCACTGATCACGTGACTGATCATGCACTGATCACGTGGCTGATCATGCACTGATCACGTGGCTGATCATACACTGATCACGTGACTGATCATGCACTGATCACGTGGCTGATCATGCACTGATCACGTGACTGATCATGCACTGATCTCACGTGCTGATCATGCACTGATCACGTGGCTGATCATGCACTGATCACCGTGGCTGATCATGCACTGATCACGTGACTGATCATGCACTGATCACGTGGCTGATCATGCACTGATCACGTGGCTGATCATGCACTGATCACGAAGCTGATCATACACTGATCACGTGACTGAACATACACTGATCACGTGGCTGATCATGCACTGATCACGTGACTGATCATGCACTGATCACGTGACTGATCATGCACTGATCACGTGACTGATCATGCACTGATCATGTGGCTGATCATGCACTGATCACGTTGCTGATCATGCACTGATCACGTCTGCTGATCATGCACTGATCACGTGGCTGATCATGCACTGATCACGTCAGCTGATCATGCACTGATCACGTGACTGATCATGCACTTGCTGCGTGGCTGATCATGCACTGATCGCGTGCTGATCATGCACTGATCACGTGGCTGATCATGCACTGATCACGCGTGGCTGATCATGCACTGATCACGTGCTGATCATCATGCACTGATCACGTGGCTGATCATGCACTGATCACTGAGCTGACGTAATCTGATCATGCAGGCCTGATCACGTGACTCATCATGCACTGTTCACGTGGCTGATCATGCACTGATCACGTGACTGATCATGAACTGATCACGTGGCTATCATGCACTGATCACGTGGCTGATCATGCACTGATCACGTGACTGATCATGCACTGATCACGTGGCTGATCATGCACTGATCTCGTGGCTGATCATGCACTGATCACGTGGCTGATCATGCACTGATCACGTGGCTGATCATGCACTGATCACGTGGCTGATCATGCACTGATCACGTGACTGATCATGCACTGATCACGTGGCTGATCATGCACTGATCACGTGGCTGATCATGCACTGATCACGTAACTGATCATGCACTGATCACGTGGCTGATCATGCACTGATCACGTGGCTGATCATGCACTGATGATCACGTGGCGGATCATGCACTGATCACGTGACTGATCATGCACTGATCACGTGGCTGATCATGCACTGATCCCGTGACTGATCATGCACTGATCACGTGACTGATCATGCACTGATCAGGTGGCTGATCATGCACTGATCACGTGGCTGATCATGCACTGATCACGTTGCTGATCATGCACTGATCCCGTGACTGATCATGCACTGATCACGTGCCTGATCATGCACTGATCCCGTGACTGATCATGCACTGATCACGTGGCTGATCATGCACTGATCACGTGGCTGATCATGCACTGATCACGTGGCTGATCATGCACTGATTACGTGACTGATCATGCACTGATCACGTGGCTTATCATGCACTGATCACGTGGCTGATCGTGCACTGATCTCGTGACTGATCATGCACTGATCACGTGACTGACTGATCATGCACTGATCGCGTGGCTATCATGCACTGATCACGTGGCTGATCATGCACTGATCACGTGGCTGATCATGCACTGATCACGTGGCTGATCATGCACTGATCACGTGGCTGATCATGCACTGATCGCGTGGCTGATCATGCACTGATCACGTGGCTGATCATGCACTGATCACGTGGCTGATCATGCACTGACGTGACTGATCATGCGCTGATCATGCACTATCATGCATGCACTGATGATCATGCACTGATCTCGTGACTGATCATGCACTGATCACGTGACTGATCATGCACCGTTACAATGGCTTATCATGCACTGATCACATGATTGATCATGCACTGATCTCGTGGCTATCATGCACTGATCACGTGGCTCATCATGCACCGATCACGTGGCTGATCATGCACTGATCACGTGGCTGATCATGCACTGATCACGTGGGTGATCATGCACTGATCATGTGGCTGATCATACACGTATCACGTCGCTGATCATGCACTGATCACGGTGCGGATCATGAACTGATCACGTGGCTGATCATACACTGATCACGTGGCTGTTTATGCACTGATCACGTGGCTGATCATGCACTGATCACGTGGCTGATCATGCACTGATCACGTGGCTGATCATGCACTGATCACGTGGCTGATCATGCACTGATCACGTGACTGATCATGCACTGATCACGTGACTGATCATGCACTGATCACGTGACTGATCATGCACTGATCACGTGGCTGATCATGCACTGATCACGTGGCTGATCATGCACTGATCACGTGGCTGATCATGCACTGATCACGTGACTGATCATGCACTGATCACGTGGCTGATCATGCACTGATCACGTGGCTGATCATGCACTGATCACGTGGCTGATCATGCACTGATCACGTGGCTGATCATGCACTGATCACGTGGCTGATCATGCACTGATCGTGGCTGATCATGCACTGATCACGTGACTGATCATGCACTGATCACGTGGCTGATCATGCACTGATCACGTGGCTGATCATGCACTGATCACGTGGCTGATCATGCACTGATCACGTGGCTGATCATGCACTGATCACGTGGCTGATCATGCACTGATCACGTGGCTGATCATGCACTGATCACGTGGCTGATCATGCACTGATCACGTGGCTGATCATGCACTGATCACGTGGCTGATCATGCACTGATCACGTGACTGATCATGCACTGATCACGTGACTGATCATGCACTGATCACGTGGCTGATCATGCACTGATCACGTGGCTGATCATGCACTGATCACGTGGCTGATCATGCACTGATCACGTGGCTGATCATGCACTGATCACGTGACTGATCATGCACTGATCACGTGGCTGATCATGCACTGATCACGTGGCTGATCATGCACTGATCACGTGGCTGATCATGCACTGATCACGTGACTGATCATGCACTGATCACGTGGCTGATCATGCACTGATCACGTGCTGATCATGCACTGATCACGTGGCTGATCATGCACTGATCACGTGGCTGATCATGCACTGATCACGTGGCTGATCATGCACTGATCACGTGGCTGATCATGCACTGATCACGTGGACTGATCATGCACTGATCTTCGTGGCTGATCATGCACTGATCACGTGGCTGATCATGCACTGATCACGTGGCTGATCATGCACTGATCACGTGGCTGATCATGCACTGATCACGTGGCTGATCATGCACTGATCACGTGGCTGATCATGCACTGATCACGTGACTGATCATGCACTGATCACGTGACTGATCATGCACTGATCACGTGGCTGATCATGCACTGATCACGTGGCTGATCATGCACTGATCACGTGGCTGATCATGCACTGATCATCGTGACTGATCATGCACTGATCACGTGGCTGATCATGCACTGATCACGTGGCTGATCATGCACTGATCACACGTGACTGATCATGCACTGATCACGTGGCTGATCATGCACTGATCACGTGGCTGATCATGCACTGATCACGTGGCTGATCATGCACTGATCACGTGGCTGATCATGCACTGATCACGTGACTGATCATGCACTGATCACGTGGCTGATCATGCACTGATCACGTGGCTGATCATGCACTGATCACGTGACTGATCATGCACTGATCACGTGGCTGATCATGCACTGATCGCGTGACTGATCATGCACTGATCACGTGGCTGATCATGCACTGATCACGTGGCTGATCATGCACTGATCACGTGCCTGATCTGATCATGCATGCACTGATCACGTGGCTGATCATGCACTGATCACGTGGCTGATCATGCACTGATCACGTGGCTGATCATGCACTGATCACGCACTGATCATGCACTGTGGCACTGGCTGTGGCTGATCATGCACTGATCACGTGGCTGATCATGCACTGATCACGTGGCTGATCATGCACTGATCACGTGACTGATCATGCACTGATCACGTGGCTGATCATGCACTGATCGCGTGGCTGATCATGCACTGATCGCGTGACTGGCTGATCATGCACTGATCACGTGGCTGATCATGCACTGATCGCGTGGCTGATCATGCACTGATCACGTGGCTGATCATGCACTGATCACGTGGCTGATCATGCACTGATCACGTGGCTGATCATGCACTGATCACGTGACTGATCATGCACTGATCACGTGGCTGATCATGCACTGATCGTGCGTGATCATGATGATGCGTGACTGATCATGCACTGATCGCGTGACTGATCATGCACTGATCACGTGACTGATCATGCACTGATCACGTGGCTGATCATGCACTGATCACGTGTGACTGATCATGCACTGATCACGTGACTGATCATGCACTGATCACGTGGCTGATCATGCACTGATCGCGTGGCTGATCATGCACTGATCACGTGGCTGATCATGCACTGATCACGTGGCTGATCATGCACTGATCGCGTGACTGATCATGCACTGATCACGTAGCTGATCATGCACTGATCACGTGACTGTGCATGCACTGATCACGTGGCTGATCATGCACTGATCACGTGGCTGATCATGCACTGATCACGTGGCTGATCATACACTGATCACGTGACTGATCATGCACTGATCGTCGCTGACTCATCATGCACTGATCACGTGGCTGATCATGCACTGATCACGTGGCTGATCATGCACTGATCGTGTGCTGATCATGCACTGATCACGTGGCTGATCATGCACTGATCACGTGGCTGATCATGCACTGATCACGTGGCTGATCATGCACTGATCACGTGGCTGATCATGCACTGATCACGTGACTGATCATGCACTGATCACGTTGCTGATCATGCACTGATCACGTGGCTGATCATACACTGATCACGGGACTGATCATGCACTGATCACGTGACTGATCATGCACTGATCACGTGGCTGATCATGCACTGATCACGTGGCTGATCATACACTGATCACGTGACTGATCATGCACTGATCACGTGGCTGATCATGCACTGATCACGTGACTGATCATGCACTGTTCACGTGACTGATCATGCACTGATCATCACGTGACTGATCATGCACTGATCACGGCTGATCATGCACTGATCACGTGGCTGATGATCTGCTGACACTGATCACGTGGCTGATCATGCACTGATCACGTGACTGATCATGCACTGATCACGTGGCTGATCATACACTGATCACGTGGCTGATCATGCACTGATCACGTGACTGATCATGCACTGATCACGTGGCTGATCATGCACTGATCGTGACTGATCATGCACTGATCACGTGACTGATCATGCACTGATCACGTGACTGATCATGCACTGATCACGTGACTGATCATGCACTGATCACGTGGCTATCATGCACTGATCACGTGGCTGATCATGCACTGATCACGTGAGCTGATCATGCACTGATCACGTGACTGATCATGCACTGATCACGTGACTGATCATGCACTGATCACGTGACTGATCATGCACTGATCACGTGGCTGATCATGCACTGATCACGTGACTGATCATGCACTGATCATGCAGGTGACGTGACTGATCATGCACTGATCACGTGGCTGATCATACACTGATCACGTGCCTGATCATGCACTGATCACGTGACTGATCATGCACTGATCACGTGGCTGATCATGCACACTGACGTCTGATCATGCACTGATCACGTGGCTGATCATGCACTGATCACGTGGCTGATCATGCACTGATCGTCACATGACTGTCCATGCACTGATCACGTGGATGATCATACACTGATCATGTGACAGATCATGCACTGGCCACGTGGCTATCATGCACTGATCCGTGGCTGATCATACTCTGCTCCCGAACTGATCATGTACTGATCACGTGGCTATCATGCACTCCTCACGTAGCTGATCATGCAATGATCACGATCTACCATGTACTGATCACGTGACTGATCATGCACTGATCACGAATTGATCATGCACTGATCACGTGGCTCATCATGCACTGATCACGTGACTGTTCATGCACTGATCACGTGACTGAACATGCACTGATCACGTGGCTATCATGCACTGATCACGTGGCTGATCATACACTGGTCACGTGCCTGGTCATGCACAGATCACGTGACTAATCGCGAAACTGATCACGTGGGTACCAGGCACTGATCACGTGGATATCATGCACTGATCACGTGGCTGATCATACACCTATCAGGTGACTGATCCTGCACTGATCACGTGGCTATCATGCACTGATCACGTGGCTGATCATACACTGCTCACGTAAGTTGTCATGCAATGATCACGTGGCTATCATGCACTGCTCACGTGGTTGACCATGCAATGTTCACGTAGCTACCATGTACTGGTCACGTGATTGATCATGCACGGATCACGTGGCTCTTATGCAGTGTTCAGGTGGCTATCATTCATTGATCAGGTGACTATCATCCAGTGCTCACGTGGACAATCATGCACTGATCATGTAGGTATCATGCACTGATCACGTGATTGGGCATGCACTGATCATGCACAGATCACGTGACTAATCATGAACTGATCACGTGGGTATCAGGCACTGATCACGTGGATATCAAGCACTGATCACGTGGCTGATCATACACCTATCATGTGACTGATGCTGCACTGATCACGTGGCTATCATCCACTGATCACGTGGCTGATCATACACTGCTCACGTAAGTTGTCCTGCAATGATCACGTGGCTATCATGCACTGCTCACGTGGTTGATCATGCAATGGTCACGAGCTACCCTGTACTTGTCACGTGATTGATCATGCAAGGATCATGTGACTGATCATGCACTGATCACGTGGCTCTTATGCACTGTTCAGATGGCTCTCATTCACTGATCAGGTGACTATCATCCAGTGCTCACTCTGGATAATCATACACTGATCATGTAGTATCATGCACTGATCAAGTGATTGGGCATGCACTGATCATGCACTGATTACGTGACTGATCAGACACTGATCACGTGGCTATCATGCACTGCTCACGTGGCTGATCATGCAATGATCACGTAGCTACCATGTACTGGTCACCTGGTGATCATGCACTGATGACGAATTGATCATGCGCTGATCAGGTGACTGATCATGCACTGTTCACCTGACTGATCACGCACTGATTACCTGGGTATCAAGCACTGCTCACGTGGCTGATCATGCAATGATCACGAGCTACCTTGTACTGGTCACGTGGTGATCATGCACTGATCACGTAATTGATCATGCACTGATCAGGTGCCTGATCATGCACTGTCCACGTGACTGATCATGCACTGATTACCTGGCTATCATGCACTGATCACGTGGCTGATCATGCACTGATCACGTGACTGATCTTGCACTGATCACATGACTGATTTGCACTGATCACGTGGCTATCTTGCAATGATCAGGTGGCTATCATTCACTGATCTGTTGGCTATCATTCACTGATCATGTGTCGAATTACGCAATGATCACGTGACTGATCATGCACTGATTACGTGACTGATCATGCACTGATCACCTGGCTATCATGCACTGATCAGGTGTCTATCTTTCACTGGTCACGTGGCTGATTATGCACTAATCATGTGAATAATCATGCACTAATCACGTGGCTATCATGCACTGATCACGTGGCTGATCATGCACTGAACACGTTGCTATCATGCACTGATCTCGTGGCTGATCATACACTGATCACGTAACTGATCATGCACTGATCACGTGGCTATCATTCACTGATCACGTGACGCGCATGCACTGATCACGTAATTGATCATGCACTGATCACGTTACTGATCATGTACTGATCACGTGGCCTTCATGCACTTATCAGGTAGCTATCATTCACTGATCACGTGGCTGATCAAGCACTGATCAGGTGATTGATCATTCACTGATCACGTGGCAGATCATGCACTAATCACGTGGCTGATCATGGGCTGATCAATTGACTGATCATGCAATGGTCACGTGACTGATCATGCACTGATCACGTGGCTATCATGCACTGATCAGGTGGCTATCATTCACTGATCACGTGGCTGAGGATGCACTGATCATGTGGCTGATGATGCACTAATCACGTTGTTGATCATGAACTCATCAAGCGGATGAGCATGCAGTGATCACATGTCTGAATGGCGCTGATCCTGTGACTGATCATGCGCTGATCACTTGGCTGTCATGCACTGATGATGTCCCTCAGAAGGCAATAATCAAAGAGCTGAGCAGGCACAAATAACGAAATCAACAGGCAATAATCATGGACCTCAGCTGTGACCCATCATTCTGCTCAGCTGGCAATAATCAAGCAGATGAGCAGGCAGGAATAACGCAGCTCAGCTGGCAATTATCAAGCTGATGAGCAGGAAGGAATCACGCAGCTCAGCTGGAAATTATCCAGCAGATTAGCAGGCAGGAATAACGCAGCTCAGCTCGTAATTGTCACTAAGCTGAGTAGACAGGAATCACGCAGCTCAGCAGGCCCTGATCACGTGACATCACCCACTGTACAGGTGGCTGATCATACACTGATCACGTGACTGATCATGCACTGATCACGGTGCTATCTTTCTCTGATCACGTGGCTATCATGCATTGACACGTGACTGTGCATGCACTGATCACGTGGCTGATCACGCACTGATCACATGTTTATCATGCAGTGATCACGTGACTGAAAGGCGCTGATTACGTGAATGTGCACACACTGATCACGTGGCTGATCATGCACTGATACCGACACTGAGCATGGACTGATCACATGACTATCATGTAGTGATCAAGTGACTTAATGGTGCTGATCATGTGACTGATCATGCGCTGATCATGTTTGCTATCATACACTGATCATGTGCCTCTGGAGGCAATAAACAAAGAGCTGAGTAGCCACGAATCAAACAGTCAGCAGGCAATAATCATGCAACTCAGCTGTGAGGAATCATGCTGCTCAGTTGGCAATAATCAAGCAGTTGAGGAGGCAAAATTACACAGCACAGCTCGCAATTGTCAAGCACATGACACGAAGGAATCATGCATCTCAGCAGGCCCTGATCACGTGACTGAGCATGCACTGTTCTCGTGTCTGATCATGCACTGATCACGTGGCTGATCATCACACTGATCACGTGCCTGGTCATGCACAGATCACGTGACTAATCATGAACTGATCACGTGGCTATCATGCACTGATCACGTGGATATCATGCACTGATCACGTGGGTGATCACACACGATCACGTGACTGATCATGCACTGATCACCTGGCTATCATGCACTGATCACGTGGCTGATCATGCAATGATCACGTAGCTATCATGTACTGGTCACGTGAATGATCATGCACTGATCACGTAATTGATCATGCACTGATCACGTGGCAGAGCATGCACTGATCACGTGGCTGAGCATGCACTGATCACCGTGGCTGAGCATGGACTGATGACATGGCTGATCATGTATTGATCAAGTGACTGATCATGGCTACTGATCACCGTGACTGATCATGAACAGGGCTGATCATGGAATGCTATCAGGCACTGATCACGTGGCTGAATCATGCTGGCTGGCTGATGAACAGATGAGCTGCATCAGCTGGAATTGTCAGATCACAGGCAGGAATCGTGATCATGGAACTGATGAGCTGTCAGGAATCATGCTGATCACGCTGGCTGCATAATCACGTAGATGATCACGTGACTGATCATGCACTGATCACGTGGCTGGCACTGTCACTGAGATGACAGGCACTGATCACGTGGCTGATGCTGAGCTCATCATGCACTGATCACATTGATCACGCAGATGAGCAGACACTGAATCACACACTGATCATGCACTGCCTGATCACGTGACTGATCATGCACTGTTCACGTGGCTGATCATGCACATCTATCACGTGACTGATCATGCACTGATCACGTGGCTGATCATGCACTGATCACGTGATTGTCATGCACTGATCACGCGTGACTGATCATGCACTGATCATTCACTGATCACGTGATCACTATCATGCACTGATCACGTGGCTGATCATGCACTGATCACGTGACTGATCATGCACTGATGATCACGTGACTGATGCATGGACACGTGACTGATCATGCACTGATCACGTGGCTATCATGTATTTATCACGTGAGTGACTTAATGGTGCTGATCATGTGACATGACTGATCATCATTGCTGATCATGTTTGCTATCATACACTGATCATGTGCTGGCTGACTCTGGAGGCAATGAACAGAGAGCTGAGTAGGCAGGAATCAGTCAGCAGGCAATAATCATGGAACTCAGCTGTGAGAATCATGCTGCTCAGCTGGCAATAATCAAGCAGCTGAGCAGGCAGGAATTACGCAGCACAGCTGGCAATTGTCAAGCAGATGTCAGGCATGAATCGTCGCAGCTCAGCTGGTGGTTGCAAGCAGATGAGCAGACAGTAATCACGCAGCTCAGCAGGCCCTGATCATGTGACTGAGCATGCAATGTTCACGTGGCTGATCACACATCTATCACGTGACTGATCATGCCCTGATCACGTGGCTCATGCACTGATCACGTGATTGTGCATGCACTGATCACGTAACTGAATGCACTGATCACGTGGCTATCATGCACTGATCACGTGGCTGATCATGCACTGATCATGTGACTGATCATGCACTGATCACATAGCTATCTTGCACTGATCACGTGACTGATCATGCACTGATCACGTAGCTATCTTGTACTGATTACTTGGCTGATCATACACTCATCGCGGGACTGATCATGGACTGATCACTTGGCTATTATTCACTGATCACCTGGCTGATCGTGGACTGATCACGTGACTGATCATGCACAGATCACGGCGATATCATGCATTGATTACATGACTTCACATGCACTGATCACATAGATGACCATACACTGATCACGTGACTGATCATGCACTGATCACGTGACTGATCATGCACTGATCACGTGACTGATCATGCACTGATCAGTTTGCTATCATGCACTGATTACTTGGCTGATCATACACTGATCACGTGACTGATCATGCACTGATTAACTGGCTATCATGCCCTCATTACCTGGCTATCGTGCACTGATCACGTGGTTGATCATACACTGATCATGAGACTGTTCATGCACTGATCACGTCTATATCATGCACTGATCACATGACTGCCCATGCACTGATCACGTGGGTTATCATACACTGATCATGTGACAGATCATGCACTGATCATGTGGCTATCAAGCACTGATCACGTGGCTGATCATACACTGATCACGTGCCTGGTCTTGCACAGATCACGTGACTAATCATGAAGTGATCACTTGGCTATCATACACTGATCACGTCTATATCATGCACTGATCACATGACTGCCCATGCACTGATCACCTGGGTTATCATACACTGATAATATGACAGATCATGCACTTATCACGTGACTGATCATGCACTGATCACGTGACTGATCATGCACTGTTCACGTGACTGAACATGCACTGATCACGCGGCTATCATGCACTGCTTACGTGGCTGATCATGCAATGATCACATAGCTACAATGTACTTGTCACGTGACTGCTCATGCACTGATCACGTATGCACTGATCATGCACTGATCATGCGTGGCTGATGATCATACACTGATCACGTGACTGACCATGCACTGATCAGGTGACTGGTCATGCACTGATCACGTGGCTGATCATACACTGATCACGTGCCTGGTCATGCACAGATCACGTGACTAATCATGAACTGATCACGTGGCTATCATGCACTGATCACGTGGATATCATGCACTGATCACGTGGCTGATCACACACGTATCACGTGACTGATCATGCACTGATCACGTGGCTACCATGCACTGATCACGTGGCTCTTATGCACTGTTCAGGTGGCTATCATTCACTGATCAGGTGACTATCATCCAGTGCTCACGTGGATAATCATGCACTGATCATGTAGCTATCATGCACTGATCACGTGATTGGGCATGCACTGATCACGTAACTGATCATGCACTGATCACGTGGCTATCATGCACTGATCACATGACTGTCCATGCACTGATCACGTGGATGATCATACACTGATCATGTGACAGATCATGCACTGTTCACGTGGCTATCATGCACTGATCAAGTGGCTGATCATACTCTGCTCCCGAACTGATCATGCACTGATCACGTGGCTATCATGCACTGCTCACGTGGCTGATCATGCAATGATCACGTAGCTACCATGTACTGGTCACGTGACTGATCATGCACTGATCACGTAATTGATCATGCACTGATCACGTGGCTCATCATGCACTGATCACGTGACTGTTCATGCACTGATCACGTGACTGATCATGCACTGATCACGTGGCTATCATGCACTGATCACGTGGCTGATCATACACTGATCACGTGCCTGGTCATGCACAGATCACGTGACTAATCATGAACTGATCACGTGGGTACCAGGCACTGATCACGTGGATATCATGCACTGATCACGTGGCTGATCATACACCTATCAGGTGACTGATCCTGCACTGATCACGTGGCTATCATGCACTGATCACGTGGCTGATCATACACTGCTCACGGAAGTGATCATGCAATGATCACGTGGCTATCATGCACTGCTCACGTGGTTGATCATGCAATGGTCACGTAGCTACCATGTACTGGTCACGTGATTGATCATGCACGGATCATGTGACTGATCATGCACTGATCACGTGGCTCTTATGCAGTGTTCAGGTGGCTATCATTCATTGATCAGGTGACTATCATCCAGTGCTCATGTGGATAATCATGCACTGTTCATGTAGCTATCATGCACTGATCACGTGATTGGGCATGCACTGATCATGCACAGATCACGTGACTAATCATGAACTGATCACGTGGGTATCAGGCACTGATCACGTGGATATCAAGCACTGATCACGTGGCTGATCATACACCTATCATGTGACTGATGCTGCACTGATCACGTGGCTATCATCCACTGATCACGTGGCTGATCATACACTGCTCACGTAAGTTGTCCTGCAATGATCACGTGGCTATCATGCACTGCTCACGTGGTTGATCATGCAATGGTCACGTAGCTACCCTGTACTTGTCACGTGATTGATCATGCAAGGATCATGTGACTGATCATGCACTGATCACGTGGCTCTTATGCACTGTTCAGATGGCTCTCATTCACTGATCAGGTGACTATCATCCAGTGCTCACTTGGATAATCATACACTGATCATGTAGTATCATGCACTGATCAAGTGATTGGGCATGCACTGATCATGCACTGATTACGTGACTGATCAGACACTGATCACGTGGCTATCATGCACTGCTCACGTGGCTGATCATGCAATGATCACGTAGCTACCATGTACTGGTCACCTGAGTGATCATGCACTGATGACGTAATTGATCATGCGCTGATCAGGTGACTGATCATGCACTGTTCACCTGACTGATCACGCACTGATTACCTGGGTATCAAGCACTGCTCACGTGGCTGATCATGCAATGATCACGTAGCTACCTTGTACTGGTCACGTGAGTGATCATGCACTGATCACGTAATTGATCATGCACTGATCAGGTGCCTGATCATGCACTGTCCACGTGACTGATCATGCACTGATTACCTGGCTATCATGCACTGATCACGTGGCTGATCATGCACTGATCACGTGACTGATCTTGCACTGATCACATGACTGATTTGCACTGATCACGTGGCTATCTTGCAATGATCAGGTGGCTATCATTCACTGATCTGTTGGCTATCATTCACTGATCATGTGTCGAATTACGCAATGATCACCTGACTGATCATGCACTGATCACGTGGCTATCATGCACTGATCACCTGGCAATCATGCACTGATCAGGTGTCTATCTTTCACTGGTCACGTGGCTGATTATGCACTAATCATGTGAATAATCATGCACTAATCACGTGGCTATCATGCACTGATCACGTGGCTGATCATGCACTGAACACGTTGCTATCATGCACTGATCTCGTGGCTGATCATACACTGATCACGTAACTGACTATGCACTGATCACGTGGCTATCATTCACTGATCACGTGACTGCGCATGCACTGATCACGTAATTGATATGCACTGATCACGTTACTGATCATGTACTGATCACGTGGCCTTCATGCACTTATCAGGTAGCTATCATTCACTGATCACGTGGCTGATCAAGCACTGATCACGTGATTGATCATTCACTGATCACGTGGCAGATCATGCACTAATCACGTGGCTATCATGCGCTGATCACTTGACTGATCATGCAATGGTCACGTGACTGATCATGCACTGATCACGTGGCTATCATGCACTGATCAGGTGGCTATCATTCACTGATCACGTGGCTGAGGATGCACTGATCATGTGGCTGATGATGCACTAATCACGTTGTTGATCATGAACTCATCAAGCGGATGAGCATGCAGTGATCACATGTCTGAATGGCGCTGATCCTGTGACTGATCTGCGCTGATCACTTGGCTATCATGCACTGATGATGTCCCTCAGAAGGCAATAATCAAAGAGCTGAGCAGGCACGAATCACGAAATCAACAGGCAATAATCATGGACCTCAGCTGTGACGAATCATTCTGCTCAGCTGGCAATAATCAAGCAGCTGAGCAGGCAGGAATAACGCAGCTCAGCTGGCAATAATCAAGCAGCTGAGCAGGCAGGAATAACGCAGCTCAGCTGGCAATAATCAAGCAGATGAGCAGGCAGGAATAACGCAGCTCAGCTGGCAATTATCAAGCTGATGAGCAGGAAGGAATCACGCAGCTCAGCTGGAAATTATCCAGCAGATTAGCAGGCAGGAATAACGCAGCTCAGCTCGCAATTGTCACTAAGCTGAGTAGACAGGAATCACGCAGCTCAGCAGGCCCTGATCACGTGACATCACCCACTGTACAGGTGGCTGATCATACACTGATCACGTGACTGATCATGCACTGATCACGGTGCTATCTTTCTCTGATCACGTGGCTATCATGCATGGACACGTGACTGTGCATGCACTGATCACGTGGCTGATCACGCACTGATCACGTGTTTATCATGCAGTGATCACGTGACTGAAAGGCGCTGATTACGTGAATGTGCACGCACTGATCACGTGGCTGATCATGCACTGATACCGTGACTGAGCATGGACTGATCACCTGACTATCATGTAGTGATCAAGTGACTTAATGGTGCTGATCATGTGACTGATCATGCGCTGATCATGTTTGCTATCATACACTGATCATGTGCCTCTGAAGGCAATAAACAAAGAGCTGAGTAGGCACGAATCAAACAGTCAGCAGGCAATAATCATGGAACTCAGCTGTGAGGAATCATGCTGCTCAGCGGCAACAATCAAGCAGCTGAGGCAGGAATTACACAGCACAGCTGGGAATTGTCAAGCAGATGACAGGCAGGAATCGTGCAGCTCAGCAGGCCCTGATCACGTGACTGAGCATGCACTGTTCTCGTGTCTGATCATGCACTGATCACGTGGCTGATCATACACTGATCACGTGCCTGGTCATGCACAGATCACGTGACTAATCATGAAGTGATCACGTGGCTATCATACACTGATCACGTGGATATCATGCACTGATCACGTGGCTGATCACACACGTATCACGTGACTGATCATGCACTGATCACGTGGCTATCATGCACTGATCACGTGGCTGATCATGCAATGATCACGTAGCTACCATGTACTGGTCACGTGAGTGATCATGCACTGATCACGTAATTGATCATGCACTGATCACGTGGCTGAGCATGCACTGATCACGTGGCTGAGCATGCACTGATACCGTGACTGAGCATGGACTGATGACATGACTATCATGTATTGATCAAGTGACTTAATGGTGCTGATCATGTGACTGATCATGGGCTGATCATGTTTGCTATCATACACTGATCATGTGCTTCTGGAGGCAATGAACAGAGAGCTGAGTAAGCAGGAATCAGTCAGCAGGCAGTAATCATGGAACTCAGCTGTGAGGAATCATGCTGCTCAGCTGGCAATAATCAAGTAGATGAGCAGGCAGGAATTACGCAGCACAGCTGGCAATTGTCAAAGAGATGACAGGCAGGAATCGTGCAGCTCAGCTGGCAATTGTCAAGCAGATGAGCAGACAGTAATCACACAGCTCAGCAGGCCCTGATCACGTGACTGAGCATGCAATGTTCACGTGGCTGATCACACATCTATCACGTGACTGATCATGCCCTGATCACGTGGCTCTCATGCACTGATCACGTGATTGTGCATGCACTGATCACGTAACTGTATTCACTGATCACGTGGCTATCATGCACTGATCACGTGGCTGATCATGCACTGATCATGTGACTGATCATGCACTGATCACATAGCTATCTTGCACTGATCACGTGACTGATCGTGCACTGATCAGTTTGCTATCATGCACTGATTACTTGGCTGATCATACACTCATCACGGGACTGATCATGCACTGATCACCTGGCTATTATTCACTGATCACATGGCTGATCCTGGACTGATCACGTGACTGATCATACACAGATCACGGCGCTATCATGCATTGATTACATGACTCCACATGCACTGATCACGTGGATGACCATACACTGATCACGTGACTCATCATGCACTGATCACGTGACTGATCATGCACTGATCAGTTTGCTATCATGCAATGATTACTTGGCTGATCATACACTGATCACGTGACTGATCATGCACTGATCATCTGGCTATCATGCACTCGTTACCTGGCTATCGTGCACTGATCACGTGGCTCATCATGCACTGATCACGTGACTGTTCATGCACTGATCACGTGACTGATCATGCACTGATCACGTGGCTATCATGCACTGATCACCTGGCTGTCCATGCACTGATCACGTGGATGATCATACACTGATCATGTGACAGATCATGCACTGTTCACGTGGCTATCATGCACTGATCAAGTGGCTGATCATACTCTGCTCCCGAAACTGATCATGCACTGATCACGTGGCTATCATGCACTGCTCACGTGGCTGATCATGCAATGATCACGTAGCTACCATGTACTGGTCACGTGACTGATCATGCACTGATCACGTAATTGATCATGCACTGATCACGTGGCCTATCATGCACTGATCACGTGACTGTTCATGCACTGATCACGTGACAGATCATGCACTGATCACGTGGCTATCATGCACTGATCACGTGGCTGATCATACACTGATCACGTGCCTGGTCATGCACAGATCACGTGACTAATCATGAACTGATCACGTGGGTACCAGGCACTGATCACGTGGATATCATGCACTGATCACGTGGCTGATCATACACCTATCAGGTGACTGATCCTGCACTGATCACGTGGCTATCATGCACTGATCACGTGGCTGATCATACACTGCTCACGTAAGTTGTCATGCACTGATCACGTGGCTATCATGCACTGCTCACGTGGTTGATCATGCAATGGTCACGTAGCTACCATGTACTGGTCACGTGATTGGTCTTGCACGGTTCATGTGACTGATCATGCACTGATCACGTGGCTCTTATGCAGTGTTCAGGTGGCTATCATTCACTGATCAGGTGACTATCATCCAGTGCTCATGTGGATAATCATGCACTGTTCATGTAGCTATCATGCACTGATCACGTGATTGGGCATGCACTGATCATGCACAGATCACGTGACTAATCATGAACTGATCACGTGGGTATCAGGCACTGATCACGTGGATATCAAGCACATGATCACGTGGCTGATCATACACCTATCATGTGACTGATGCTGCACTGATCACGTGGCTATCATCCACTGATCACGTGGCTGATCATACACTGCTCACGTAAGTTGTCCTGCAATGATCACGTGGCTATCATGCACTGCTCACGTGGTTGATCATGCAATGGTCACGTAGCTACCCTCTGTACTTGTCACGTGATTGATCATGCAAGGATCATGTGACTGATCATGCACTGATCACGTGGCTCTTATGCACTGTTCAGATGGCTCTCATTCACTGATCAGGTGACTATCATCCAGTGCTCACTTGGATAATCATACACTGATCATGTAGTATCATGCACTGATCAAGTGATTGGGCATGCACTGATCATGCACTGATTACGTGACTGATCAGACACTGATCACGTGGCTATCATGCACTGCTCACGTGGCTGATCATGCAATGATCACGTAGCTACCATGTACTGGTCACCTGGTGATCATGCACTGATGACGTAATTGATCATGCGCGCTGATCAGGTGACTGATCATGCACTGTTCACCTGACTGATCACGCACTGATTACCTGGGTATCAAGCACTGCTCACGTGGCTGATCATGCAATGATCACGTAGCTACCTTGTACTGGTCACGTGGTGATCATGCACTGATCACGTAATTGATCATGCACTGATCAGGTGCCTGATCATGCACTGTCCACGTGACTGATCATGCACTGATTACCTGGCTATCATGCACTGATCACGTGGCTGATCATGCACTGATCACGTGACTGATCTTGCACTGATCACATGACTGATTTGCACTGATCACGTGGCTATCATGCAATGATCATGTGGCTATCATTCACTGATCTGGTGGCTATCATTCATTGATCATGTGTCGAATTATGCAATGATCCCGTGACTGATCATGCACTGATTACGTGACTATCATGCACTGATCACCTGGCAATCATGCACTGATCAGGTGTCTATCTTTCACTGGTCACGTGGCTGATTATGCACTAATCATGTGAATAATCATGCACTAATCACGTGGCTATCATGCACTGATCACGTGGCTGATCATGCACTGAACACGTTGCTATCATGCACTGATCTCGTGGCTGATCATACACTGATCACGTAACTGACTATGCACTGATCACGTGGCTATCATTCACTGATCACGTGACTGCGCATGCACTGATCACGTAAATGATCATGCACTGATCACGTTACTGATCATGTACTGATCACGTGGCCTTCATGCACTTATCAGGTAGCTATCATTCACTGATCACGTGGCTGATCAAGCACTGATCAGGTGATTGATCATTCACTGATCACGTGGCAGATCATGCACTAATCACGTGGCTGATCATGGGCTGATCAATTGACTGATCATGCACTGATCACGTGGCTATCATGCACTGATCAGGTGGCTATCATTCACTGATCACGTGGCTGAGGATGCACTGATCATGTGGCTGATGATGCACTAATCACGTTGTTGATCATGAACTCATCAAGCGGATGAGCATGCAGTGATCACATGTCTGAATGGCGCTGATCCTGTGACTGATCATGCGCTGATCACTTGGCTGTCATGCACTGATGATGTCCCTCAGAAGGCAATAATCAAAGAGCTGAGCAGGCACAAATAACGAAATCAACAGGCAATAATCATGGACCTCAGCTGTGACCCATCATTCTGCTCAGCTGGCAATAATCAAGCAGCTGAGCAGGCAGGAATAACGCACCTCAGCTGGCAATAATCAAGCAGCTGAGCAGGCAGGAATAACACAGCTCAGCTGGCAATAATCAAGCAGATGAGCAGGCAGGAATAACGCAGCTCAGCTGGCGATTATCAAGCTGATGAGCAGGAAGGAATCATGCAGCTCAGCTGGAAATTATCCAGCAGATTAGCAGGCAGGAAATAACGCAGCTCAGCTCGCACGGTGTCACTAAGCTGAGTAGACAGGAATCACGCAGCTCAGCAGGCCCTGATCACGTGACATCACCCACTGTACAGGTGGCTGATCATACACTGATCACGTGACTGATCATGCACTGATCACGGTGCTATCTTTCTCTGATCACGTGGCTATCATGCATGGACACGTGACTGTGCATGCACTGATCACGTGGCTGATCACGCACTGATCACGTGTTTATCATGCAGTGATCACGTGACTGAAAGGCGCTGATTACGTGAATGTGCACGCACTGATCACGTGGCTGATCATGCACTGATACCGTGACTGAGCATGGACTAATCACATGACTATCATGTAGTGATCAAGTGACTGAATGGTGCTGATCATGTGACTGATCATGAGCTGATCATGTTTGCTATCATACACTGATCATGTGCCTCTGGAGGCAATAAACAAAGAGCTGAGTAGGCACGAATAAACAGTCAGCAGGCAATAATCATGGAACTCAGCTGTGAGGAATCATGCTGCTCAGTTGGCAATAATCAAGCAGCTGAGGAGGCAGGAATTACACAGCACAGCTTGCAATTGCCAAGCAGATGACAGGCAGGAATCAGGCAGCTCAGCAGGCCCTGATCACGTGACTGAGCACGCACTGTTCATGTGGCTGATCATGCACTGATCACGTGGCTGATCATACACTGATCACGTGCCTGGTCATGCACAGATCACGTGACTAATCATGAACTGATCACGTGGCTATCATGCACTGATCACGTGGATATCATGCACTGATCACGTGGCTGATCACACACGTATCACGTGACTGATCATGCACTGATCACCTGGCTATCATGCACTGATCACGTGGCTGATCATGCAATGATCACGTAGCTACCATGTACTGGTCACGTGACTGATCATGCACTGATCACGTAATTGATCATGCACTGATCACGTGGCTGATCATGCACTGATCACGTGGCTGAGCATGCACTGATACCGTGACTGAGCATGGACTGATGACATGACTATCATGTATTGATCAAGTGACTTAATGGTGCTGATCATGTGACTGATCATGGGCTGATCATGTTTGCTATCATACACTGATCATGTGCTTCTGGAGGCAATGAACAGAGAGCTGAGTAAGCAGGAATCAGTCAGCAGGCAGTAATCATGGAACTCAGCTGTGAGGAATCATGCTGCTCAGCTGGCAATAATCAAGTAGATGAGCAGGCAGGAATTACACAGCACAGGTGGCAATTGTCAAGGAGATGACAGGCAGGAATCGTGCAGCTCAGCTGGCAATTGTCAAGCAGATGAGCAGACAGGAATCACACAGCTCAGCAGGCCCTGATCACGTGACTGAGCATGCAATGTTCACGTGGCTGATCACACACCTATAACGTGACTGATCATGCCCTGATCACGTGGCTCTCATGCACTGATCACGTGATTGTGCATGCACTGATCACGTAACTGTATTCACTGATCACGTGGCTATCATGCACTGATGACGTGGCTGATCATGCACTGATCATGTGACTCATCATGCACTGATCACGTGACTGATCATGAACTGATCAGGTAGCTATCTTGCACTGATCACTTGGCTGATCATACACTCATCACGGGACTGATCATGCACTGATCACGTGGCTATTATTCACTGATCACATGGCTGATCATGGACTGATCACGTGACTGATCATGCACAGATCACGGCGCTATCATGCATTGATTACATGACTCCACATGCACTGATCACGTGGATGATCATACACTGATCACGTGAATGATCATGCACAGATCATCATGACTGATCATGCACATGATCTGATCACGTGATCATGATTGCGTCTGACTGATCATGCACTGATCACGTGCTATCATGCACTGATTACTTGGCTGATCATACACTGATCACGTGACTGATCATGCACTGATCATCTGGCTATCATGCACTCGATCACCTGGCTATCATGCACTGATCACGTGGTTGATCATACACTGATCGAGACTGATCATGCACTGATCACGTCTATATCATGCACTGATCACATGACTGCCCATGCACTGTTCACCTGTGACTTATCATACACTGATAATGTGACAGATCATGCACTTATCACGTGGCTATCATGCACTGATCACGTGGCTGATCATACACTGATCACGTGGCTGATCTTGCACAGATCACGTGACTAATCATCACTGATCACGTGGCTATCATACACTGATCACGTCTATATCATGCACTGATCACATGACTGTTCATGCACTGATCACCTGATCACGTGGCTGATCATACACTGATAACGTGACTGATGCATGCACTGATCACGTGACTGATCATGCACTGATCACGTGACTGATCATGCACTGATCACGTGACTGATCATGCACTGATCACGTGGCTATCATGCACTGCTATGCGCGTGGCTGATCGCTGATCAGTGATCACTAGCTACAATGATCACTGATCACGTGACTGCTCATGCACTGATCACGATCAACTGATCATGCACTGATCTGGCTCATCGTGGCTGATCGCGTGGCTGATCACACTGATCACGTGACTGATCATGCACTGATCACGTGGCTATCATGCACTGATCAGGTGCTGATCATGCACTGATCACATCACGTCTGATCTGATCTGATACACTGATCACGTGCCTGGTCATGCACTGATCACGCTGACTAATCATGAACTGATCACGTGGCTGATCATACACTGATCACGTGGATGATCATGCACTGATCACGGCTGATTGATCACTGATCACGTGACTGATCATGCACTGATCACATGGCTGATCATGCACTGATCACGTGGCTGATCATGCACTGTTCAGGTGGCTATCATTCACTGATCAGGTGACTATCATCCAGTGCTCACGTGACTGATCATGCACTGATCATGTGGCTATCATGCACTGATCACGTGACTGATTGGCTGATCATGCACTGATCACGTAACTGATCATGCACTGATCACGTGACTGATCACTGATCACACTGATCACGTGGCTATCATGCACAGCTCACGTGGCTGATCATGCGCTGATCACGTAGCCATCATGTACTGATCACGTGACTGATCATGCACTGATCACGTAATTGATCATGCACTGATCAGGTGACTGATCATGCACTGATCACCTGACTGATCACGCACTGATTACCTGGCTATCATGCACTGATCACGTGGCTGATCATGCACTGATCACGTTATCATCATGCACTGATCACGTGACTGCATGCACTGATCACGTAAATGATCATGCACTGATCACGTTGACTGATCATGCACTGATCACGTGGCTGATCATGCACTTATCACGTGGCTATCATTCACTGATCACGTGGCTGATCATGCACTGATCACGTGATTGATCATTCACTGATCACGTGGCAGATCATGCACTAATCACTTGGCTGATCATTCGCTGATCACATGACTGATCATGCAATGGTCACGTGACTGATCATGCACTGATCACGTGGCTATCATGCACTGATCAGGTGGCTATCATTCACTGATCACGTGGCTGAGGATGCACTGATCATGTGGCTGATGATGCACTAATCACGTTGCTGATCATGAACTCATCGCGTGGCTGAGCATGCAGTGATCATATGTCTGAATGGCGCTGATCCTGTGACTGATCTGCGCTGATCACGTGGCTATCATGCACTGATGATGTCCCTCAGAAGGCAATAATCAAGAGCTGAGCAGGCACGAATCACGAAATCAACAGGCAATAATCATGGACCTCAGCTGTGACTGAATCATTCTGCTCAGCTGGCAATAATCAAGCAGCTGAGCAGGCAGGGAAACGCAGCTCAGCTCACGTAATCAAGCATGATGAGCAGGCAGGAATAACGCAGCTCAGCTGGCAATTATCAAGCTGATGAGCAGGAAGGAATCACACAGCTCAGCTGGAAATTATCCAGCAGATTAGCAGACAGGAATAACGCAGCTCAGCTTGCAATTGTCACTAAGCTGAGTAGACAGGAATCACGCAGCTCAGCAGGACCTGATCACCTGACATCACCCACTGTACAGGTGGCTGATCATACACTGATCACGTGACTGATCATGCACTGATACCGTGACTGAGCATGGACTGATCACCTGACTATCATGCAATGATCAAGTGACTTAATGGTGCTGATCATGTGACTGATCATGCGCTGATCATGTTTGCTATCATACACTGATCATGTGCCTCTGGAGGCAATAAACAAAGAGCTGAGTAGGCACGAATCAAACAGTCAGCAGGCAATAATCATGGAACTCATCTGTGAGGAATCAGGCTGCTCAGCCAGCAATAATCAAGCAGCTGAGGAGGAAGGAATTACAAAGCACAGCTGGGAATTGTCAAGCAGATGACAGGCAGGAATCGTGCAGCTCAGCAGGCCCTGATCACGTGACTGAGCATGCACTGTTCACCTGTCTGATCATGCACTGATCACGTGGCTGATCATGCACTGATCACGTGGCTGAGCATGCACTGATACCGTGACTGAGCATGGACTGATCACATGACTATCATGTATTGATCAAGTGACTTAATGGTGCTGATCATGTGAATGATCATGCGCTGATCATGTTTGCTATCATACACTGATCATGTGGCTCTGGAGGCAATGAACAGAGAGCTGAGTAGGCGGGAATCAGTCAGCAGGCAATAATCATGGAACTCAGCTGTGAGGAATCATGCTGCTCAGCTGGCAATAATCAAGTAGATGAGCAGGCAGGAATTCGCAGCACAGCTGGCAATTGTCAAGGAGATGACAGGCAGGAATCGTGCAGCTCAGCTGGCAATTGTCAAGCAGATGAGCAGACAGTAATCACGCAGCTCAGCAGGCCCTGATCACGTGACTGAGCATGCACTGTTCACGTGGCTGATCACACTCCTATCACGTGACTGATCATGCACTGATCACGTTGCGGATCATGCACTGATCATGTGACTGATCATGAACTGATCACTCGGCTATCATGCACTGATCACGTGGCTGATCATACACTGGTCATGTGACAGATCATGCAATGATCACGTAGCTACCATGTACTGGTCACGTGGTGATCATGCACTGATCACGTAATTGATCATGCACTGATCAGGTGACTTATCATGCACTGTTCACGTGACTGTTCATGCACTGATCACGTAATTGATCATACAATGATCAAGTGGCTCATCATGCACTGATCACATGACTGTTCATGCACAGATCACGTGACTAATCATGAAGTGATCACTTGGCTATCATACACTGATCACGTGGATATCATGCACTGATCATGTGGGTTTCATGCACTGATCATGTGACTGATCATGCACTGATCACGTGGCTATCATGCACTGATCACGTGGCTATCATGCACTGATCACGTGGCTGATCATGCACTGATCACGTAACTGATCATGCACTGATCACGTGACTGATCATGCACTGATCACGTGACTGATCATGCACTGATCACATGGCTATCATGCACTGCTCACGTGGTTGATCATGCAATGGTCACATAGTTACCATGTACTGGTCACGTGATTGATCATTCACGGATCATTATACTGATCATGCACTGATCACGTGGCTCTTATGCACTGTTCAGGTGGCTATCATTCACTGATCAGGTGACTATCATCCAGTGCTCACGTGGATAATCATGCACTGATCATGTAGCTATCATGCACTGATCACGTGATTGGGCATGCACTGATCACGTAACTGATCATGCACTGATCACGAAATTGATCATGAACTGATCACGTGGATCATCATGCACTGATCACGTGACTGTGAATGCACTGATCACGTGACTGATCATGAACTCATCACGTGGCTATCTTGCAATGATCAGGTGGCTTGCATTCACTGATCTGGTGGCTATCATTCACTGATCATATGTCAAATTATGCAATGGTCACGTGACTGATCATGCACTGATTACGTGACTGATCATGCACTGATCACCTGGCTATCATGCACTGATCATGTAGCTATCATGCACTGATTACTTGGCTGATCATACACTGATCACGTGACTGATCATGCACTGATTAACTGGCTATCATGCCCTCATTACCTGGCTATCGTGCACTGATCACGTGGTTGATCATACACTGATCATGTCTATATCATGGACTTATCACATGACTGCCAATGCACTGATCACGTGGATGATCATACACTGATCATGTGACAGATCATGCACTGATCACGTGGCTATCATGCACTGATCAAGTGGCTAATCATACTCTGCCCCGAAACTGATCATGCACTGATCACGTGGCTATCATGCACTGCTCACGTGGTTGATCATGCAATGATCACGTGAGCTCCCATGTACTGGTCACGTGGTGATCATGCACTGTTCACGTGACTGATCATGCACTGATCACGTGACTGATCATGCACTGATCTCGTGGCTATCATGCACGGCTCACGTGGCTGATCATGCAATGATCACGTAGTTACCATGTACTGGTCACGTGACTGATCATGCACTGATCACGTAATTGATCATGCACTGATCACTTGGCTCATCAAGCACTGATCACGTGGCTGGTCATACACCAATCACGTGACTGTTCATGCAGTGATCACGTGGCTAATCATGCACTGATCACGTGGCTGATCATACTCTGATCACGTGCCTGGTCATGCACAGATCACGTGACTAATCATGAACTGTTCACGTGGGTATCAGGCACTGATCACGATATCATGCACTGATCACGTGGCTGATCATACACCTATCACGTGACTGATTCTGCACTGATCATGTGGCTATCATGCATTCATCACGTGGCTGTTCATACACTGCTCACGTAAGTGGTCATGCACTGATTACGTGGCTATCATGCACTGCTCACGTGCTTGATCATACAATGGTCACGTAGCTACCATGTACTGGTAACGTGGCTGATCATCCACTGCTCACGGAAGTGATCATGCAATGATCAGGTGGCTCTTTTCCACTGTTCAGGTGGCTATCATTCACTGATCAGGTGACTATCATCCAGTGATCACGTGGATAATCATGCACTGATCATGTAGCTATCATGCACTGATCACGTGATTGGGCATGCTCTGATCACGTAACCGATCATGCACTGATCACGTGACTGATCAGACACTGATCACGTGGCTATCATGCACTGCTCACGTGGCTGATCATATAATGATCACGTGAGCTACCATGTACTGGTCACGTGAGTGATCATGCACTGATCACGTAATTGATCATGCACTGATCAGGTGACTGATCATGCACTGTTCACGTGACTGAGAACGCAGTGATTACCTGGCTATCATGCACTGCTCACGTGGCTCATCATGCATAATAACGTAGCTACCATGTACTGGTCACGTGACTGATCATGCACCGATCACGAAATTGATCATCAACTGATCACGTGGATCATCACGCACTGATCACCTGACTGTTCATGCACTGATCACGTGACTGATCATGCACTGATTACGTGGCTATCATGCACTGATAACGTGGCTGATCATACACTGATCACGTGCCTGGTCATGCACAGATCATGTGACTAATCATGAACGGATCACGTGGCTATAATGCACTGATCACGTGGATATCATGCACTGATCACGTGCCTGTAATGCACAGATCACGTGACTAATCATGCGAACTGATCACGTGGGTATCATGCACTGATCACGTGGATATCACGCACCTGATCACGTGGTTGATCATACACCTATCACGTGACTGATCATGCACTCATCACGTGGCTATCATGCACTGATCACCTGGCTGTTCATACACTGCTTACGTAACTGATCATGCACTGGTCACGTGGCTATCATGTACTGATCACGTGGCTGATCATGCAATGATCAGGTAGCTACCATGTACTGGTCACGTGACTGATCATGCACTGATCACGTAAATGATCATGAAATGATCACGTGACTGATCATGCACTGATGACGTGACTGATCATGCACTGCTCACGTGGCTATCATGCAATGATCAGGTGGCTACCATTCACTGATCTGGTGGCTATCTTTCACTGATCATGTGTGTGAATTATGCAATGATCACGTGACTGATCATGCACTGATTACGTGACTGTTCATGCACTGATCACCTGGCTATCATGCACTGATCAGGTGTCTATCATGCACTGGTCCCAAGCTGATCATGCACTGAACACGTTGCTGTCATGCACTGATCTCGTGGCTCATCATACACTGATCACGTAACTGATCATGCACTGATCACGTGGCTATCATTCACTGATCACGTGACTGTGCATGCACTGTTCACGTACATGTTCATGCACTGATCATGTTACTGATCATGTACTTATCACGTGGCTATCATGCACTTAACAGGTGGCTATCATTCACTGATCACATGACTGATCATGCACTGATCAGTTGACTGATCATGCAATGACCACGTGACTGATCATGCACTGATCACGTGGCTATCATTCACTGACCAGGTTGCTATCATTCATTTCTCACGTGGCTGATGATGCACTGATCATGTGGCTGATGATGCACTACTCACGTTGCTGATCATGAACTCTTCAAGCGGATGAGCATGCAGTGATCACATGTCTGAATGGCGCTGATCATGTGACTGATCCTGCGCTGATCACTTGGCTATCATGCACTGATCAAGTGGCTGATCATACTCTGCTCCCGAACTGATCATGTACTGATCACGTGGCTATCATGCACTCCTCACGTAGCTGATCATGAAATGATCACGTAGCTGACCATGTACTGGTCACGTGGTGATCATGCACTGATCAGGTGACTTATCATGCACTGTTCACCTGACTGATCATGCACTGATCACCTGACTGATCATGCACTGATCTCGTGGTGGCTATCATGCACTGATCACGTGGCTGATCATGCAATGATCACGTAGCTATCATGTACTGGTCACGTGATTGATCATGCACTGATCACGTGGCTCATCATGCACTGATCACGTGACTGTTCATGCACTGATCACGTGACTGATCATGCACTGATCATGTGGCTATCATGCACTGATCACGTGGCTGATCATACACTGATCACGTGCTGGTCATGCACAGATCACGTGAATAATCATGAACTCATCACATGGGTACCAGGCACTGATCACGTGGATATCATGCACTGATCACGGGCTGATCATACACCTATCACGTGACTGATCATGCACTGATCATCGTGGCTGGCTATCATGCACTGATCACATGGCTGATCATACTCTATTCACGTGCCTGGTCATGCACAGATCACGTGACTGAGCACGCACTGTTCACGTGGCTGATCATACACGGATCATGTGACTGATCATGCACTGATCACCTGGCTATCATGCACTGATCACGTGGCTGATCATGCAATGATCACGAGCTGATCATGTACTGGTCACGTGAATGATCATGCACTGATCACGTAACTGATCATGCACTGATCACGTGGCTGATCATGCACTGATCACGTGGCTGAGCATGCACTGATACCGTGACTGAGCATGGACTGATGACATGACTATCATGTATTGATCACGTGACTTAATGGTGCTGATCATGTGACTGATCATGTGCTGATCATGTTTGCTATCATACACTGATCATGTGCTTCTGTGCATGCTGGAACAATGAAGCTGAGCTGAGTAGGCAGGAATCAGTCAGCAGGATAATCATGGAACTCAGCTGTGAGGAATCATGCTGCTCAGCTGGCAATAATCAAGTAGATGAGCAGGCAGGAATTACACAGCACAGCTGGCAATTGTCAAGGAGATGACAGGCAGGAATCGTGCAGCTCAGATGGCAATTGTCAAGCAGATGAGCAGACAGTAATCAGGCAGCTCAGCAGGCCCTGATCACGTGACTGAGCATGCAATGTTCACGTGGCTGATCACACATCTATCACGTGACTGATCATGCCCTGATCACGTGGCTCTCATGCACTGATCACGTGACTGTGCATGCACTGATCACGTAACTGATCATGCACTGATCACGTGGCTATCATGCACTGATCACGTGGCTGATCATGCACTGATCACGTGACTGATCATGCACTGATCACGTAGCTATCATGCACTGATCACGTGGCTGATCATGCACTGATCACGTGGCTGATCATGCACTGATCACGTAGCTGATCATGCACTGATCACGTGGCTGATCATGCACTGATCACGTGACTGATCATGCACAGATCACGTGGCTATCATGCACTGATCACGTGACTGATCATGCACTGATCACGTGGGTGATCATGCACTGATCACGTGACTCATCATGCACTGATCACGTGACTGATCATGCACTGATCACGTGACTGATCATGCACTGATCACGTGGCTATCATGCACTGATCACGTGGCTATCATACATTGAACACGTGACTGATCATGCACTGATCATGTGGCTGATCATGCACTAATCACGTCTATATCACACTGATCACTGACTGCCCATGCACTGATCACGTGGCTGATCATACACTGATCACGTGACTGAACATGCACTGATCACGTGACTGATCATGCACTGATCACGTGGCTGATCATGCACTGATCACGTGGCTGATCATGCACTGATCACGTGGCTGATCATGCACTGATCACGTGGCTATCATGCAGTGATGACGTGGCTGATCATGCACTGATCAGGTGGCTATCATGCACTGATCACGTGATTGATCATGCACTGATCAGGTGGCTGATCATATTGACTGATCACGTGACTGATCATGCACTGTTCACGTGACTGATCATGCACTGATCACGTGGCTGATCATGCACTGATCACGTGACTGATCATGCACTGATCACGTGGCTGATCATGCACTGATCACGTGACTGATCATGCACTGATCACGTGGCTGATCATGCACTGATCACGAAGCTGATCATACACTGATCACGTGACTGTGCATGCACTGATCACGTGGCTGATCATGCACTGATCACGTGACTGATCATGCACTGATCACGTGGCTATCATGCACTGATCAGGTGGCTATCATGCACTGATCACGTGGCTGATCATGCACTGATCACGTGACTGATCATGCACTGATCACGTGGCTATCATACACTGATCACGTGACTGATCATGCACTGATCACGTGTCTATCATGCACTGATCAGTTGGCTGATCCTGCAATGATCACGCAGCTATCATGCACTTGTCGCGTGACTGATCATGCAATGAAAGGTAGCTGATCATGCACTGATCACGTGACTGATCATCACACTAATCAGCGTGCCTGGTCATGCACTGATCACGTGACTAATCATGAACTTATCACGTGGGTGATCAGGCACTGATCACGTGACTATCATGCACTGATCACGTGGCTGATCAGGCACTGATCACGTGACTGAATCTGCACTGATCACGTGGCTGTCATGCGGGATTACCTGGGCTCATGCACTGGTCACGTGGTTGATCATACACTGATCATGAGACTGATCATGCACTGATCAGGTCTATATCATGCACTGATCACATGACTGCCCATGCACTGATCACCTGGGCTATCATACACTGATAATGTGACTGATCATGCACTGATCACGTGGCTATCAAGCACTGATCACGTGGCTGATCATACTCTGATCACGAAACTGATCATGCACTGATCACGTGGCTGATCATGCACTGCTCACGTGGCTGATCATGCACTGATCACGAGCTATCAGTACTGGTCACGTGGCTGATCATGCACTGATCACGTGACTGTTTATTGACTGATCAGATGACTTATCATGCACTGTTCACGTGATTGATCATGCACTGATCACGTGGCTGATCATGCACTGATCACGTGACTGTTCATGCACTGATCACGTGACTGATCATGCACTGATCACGTGGCTGATCATGCACACAATGATCACGTGGCTGATCATGCACACACTGATCTGACGTGCTATCATGCACTGATCACGTGGCTGATCATGCACTGATCACGTGACTGATCATGCACTAATCACGTGACTGATCATGCACTGATCACGTGACTGATCATGCACTGATCACGTGACTGATCATGCACTGATCACGTGGCTGATCATGCACTGATCACGTGGCTGATCATACACTGATCACGTGCCTGGTCATGCACACTGATCACGTGACTAATCATGCGAAGTGATCACGTGGCTATCATACACTGATCACGTGGATATCATGCACTGATCACGTGGCTGATCATACTCTGATCACGTGCCTTGTCATGCACAGATCACGTGACTAATCATGAACTGATCACCTGGGTATCAGGCACTGATCACGTGGATATCATGCACTGATCACGTGGCTGATCATACACTGATCACGTGACTGAATCTGCACTGATCATGTGGCTATCATGCACTGATCACGTGGCTGATCATGCACACTGCTCGTTAGCTGATCATGCACTGATAACGTGGCTATCATGCACTGATCACGTGATTCCACATGCACTGATCACGTAACTGTCATGCACTGATCACGTGGCTATCATGCACTGATCACGTGGCTGATCATGCACTGATCATGTGACTGATCATGCACTGATCACGTGAGTTATCTTGCACAGATCACGTGGCTGATCATACACTCATCATGGGACTGATCATGCACTGCTCACGTGGATATTATTCACTGATCACATGGCTGTTCGTGGACTTATCACGTGACTGATCATGCACAGATCACGGTGCTCTCATGCATTGATTACATGACTCCACATGCACTGATCACGTGGAGGATCATACACTGATCACGTGACTGATCATGCGCTGATCACGTGACTGATCATGCACTGATCAGTTTGCTATCATGCACTGATTACTTGCTGATCATACACTGATCACCTGACTGATCATGCACTGATCCCGTGGCTGATCATACACTGCTCACGTAGCTGATCATGCACTGATCACGTGTCTATCATGCACTGATCGCCTGGCTGATCCTGCAATGATCACGTAGCTAACATGAACTGGTCACGTGACTGATCATGCAATGAAACGTGGCTGATCATGCACTAATCACGTGACTGGTCATACACTGATCACGTGACTGATCATGCACTGATCACGTGGCTGGTCATGCACTGATCACGTGACTAATCATGCACTGATCAGGTAGCTATCTTGCACTTATCACGTGGCTGATCATACACTCATCACGGGACTGATCACACACTGATCAGGTGGCTATCATTCACTGATCACATGTCTGATCGTGGACTGATCACGTGACTGATCATGCACAGATCAGGCCCTATCATTCATTGATTACATGACTCACATGCAGTGTTCACGTGGATGATCATACACTGATCACGTGACTGATCATGCACTGATGACGTGACTGATCATGCGCTGATCACCTGACTGATCATGCACTGATCACGTGGCTGATCATACACTGCTCACGTGCTGATCATGCACTGATCACGTGTCTATCATGCACTGCTCACCTGGCTGATCCTGCAATGATCACGTGAGCTAACATGTACTGATCACGTGACTGATCATGCACTGATCAGTTTGCTATCATGCACTGATTACTTGGCTGATCATACACTGATCACATGACTGATCATGCACTGATCATCTGGCTCATCATGCACTCATTACCTGGCTATCATGCACTGATCACCTGGTTGATCACACACTGATCACGTGACTGATCATGCACTGATCACGTCTATATCATGCACTGATCACATGACTGCCCATGTACTGATCACCGTGACTTATCATACACACTGATAATGTGACAGATCATGCACTGATCATGTGGCTATCATGCACTGATCAAGTGGCTGATCATACACTGATCCGAAAATGATAATGCACTGATCACGTGGCTATCATGCACTGCTCACGTGGCTGATCATTCAATGATCACGTAGCTATCATGTACTGGTCACGTGGTGATCATTCACTGATCACGTAATAGATTATTAACTGATCAGATGACTTATCATGCACTGTTCATGTGATTGATCATGCAATGATCACGTGGCTTATCATGCACTGGTCACGCGTGACTGCTCATGCACTGATCACGTGACTGATCATGCACTGATGACGTGACTGATCATGCACTGACCATGTGGCTATCATGCACTGATCACGTGGCTGATCATACACTGATCACGTGCCTGGTCATGCACAGATCACGTGACTAATCATGAAGTGATCACTTGGCTGTCATACACTGATCACGTGGATATCATGCACTGATGACGTGGCTGATAACACACTGATCACGTGACTGATCATGCACTGATCACGTGGCTATCATGCACTGATCACGTGGCTTTCATGCACTGATCACGTGGTGGATCATGCAATGATCACGAGCTACCATGTACTGGGCAGGTGACTGATCATGCACTGAACACGTGACTGATCATGCACTGATCACGTGACTCATCATGCACTGATCACGGGACTGATCATGCACTGATCTGACTGATCACTATCGTGGCTATCATGCACTGCTCACCTGGCTGATCATGCAATGATCACGTATCTAACATGTACTGATCACGTGACTGATCATGCACTGATCACGTAATTGATCATGCACTGATCACGTGACTGATCATGCACTGATCACGTGACTGAACATGCACTGATCTCGTGGCTATCATGCACGGCTCACGTGGCTGATCATACAATGATCACGTGAGTTACCATGTACTGGTCACGTGACTGATAATGCACTGATCACGTAATTGATCATGCACTGATCACGTGGCTCATCATGCACTGATCACGTGACTGTTCATGCACTGATCACGTGACTGATAATACACTGATCACGTGGCTATCATGCACTGATCACCTGGCTGATCACACAATGATCACGTGAGTTACCATGTACTGATCACGTGACTGATAATGCACTGATCATGTAATTGATCATGCACTGATCACGTGGCTCATCAGGCACTGATCACGTGACTGATCATGCACTGATCACGTGACTGAACATGCACTGATCTCGTGGCTATCATGCACTGCTCACGTGGCTGATCATACAATGATCACGTAGTTACCATGTACTGGTCACGTGACTGATCATGCACTGATCATATAATTGACCATGCACTGATCACGTGGCTCATCCTGCATGATAACGTGACTGTTCATGCACTGATCACGTGACTGTTCATGCACTGATCACCTGGCTGATAATACTCTGATCACGTACCTGGTCATGAACAGATCACGTGACTAATCATGAACTGATCACGTGGGTACAAGCACTGATCACGTGGATATCATGCACTGTTCACGTGGCTGATCATACACTGCTCACGTGACTGATCATGCACTGATCACGTGGCTATCATGCACTGCTCACGTGGCTGATCATGCAATGATCATGTAGCTACCATGTACTGGTCTCGTGACTGATCATGCACTGATACCGTGACTGAGCATGGACTGATCACATGACTATCATGTAGTAATCACGTGACTTAATGGTGCAGATCATGTGACTGATCATGCGCTGATCATGTTTGCTATCATACACTGATCATGTGCCTCTGGAGGCAATGAACAAAGAGCTGAGTAGGCAGGAATCAGCCAGCAGGCAATCAATCATGGAACTCAGCTGTGAGGAATCATGCTGCTCAGCTGGCAATAATCAAGTAGATGAGCAGGCAGGAATTACGCAGCACAGCTGGCAATTGTCACTGATCACGAGATGACAGGCAGGAATCGGGCAGCTCAGCTGGCAATTGGCAAGCAGATGAGCAGACAGTAATCAGGCAGCTGTGCAGGCCTGATCACGTGACTGAGCATGCACTGTTCACGTGGCTGATCACACACCTATCACGTGACTGATCATGCACTGATCACGTGGCTGTCATGCACTGATCACGTGAGTGCCCATGCACTGATCACGTAACTGTCATGCACTGATCACGTGGCTATCATGCACTGATCACGTGACTGATCATGCACTGATCACGTAGCTATCTTGCACTGATCACTTGGCTGATCATACACTCATCACGGGACTGATCATGCACTGATCACGTGGCTATTATTCACTGATCACATGGCTGATCGTGGACTGATCACGTGACTGATCATGCACAGATCACGGCGCTATCATGCATTGATTACATGACTCCGCATGCACTGATCACGTGGATGATCATACACTGATCACGTGCCTGATCATGCACTGATCACGTGACTGATCATGCACTGATCACGTGACTGATCATGCACTGACCAGTTTGCTATCATGCACTGATTACTTGGCTGATCATACACTGATCAGGTGACTGATCATGCAATGACCACGTGACTGATCACGCACTGATCACGTGTTTGTCATGCAGTGATCACGTGACTGATTCAGGCATGCGCTGATTATGTGAATGTGCACACACTGATCACGTGGCTGATCATGCACTGATACCGTGACTGAGCACGGACTGATCACCTGACTATCATGTAGTGATCAAGTGACTTAATGGTGCTGATCATGTGACTGATCATGCGCTGATCATGTTTGCTATCATACAGGGATCATGTGCCTCTGGAGGCAATAAACAGAGAGCTGAGTAGGCAGGAATCAAACAGTCAGCAGGCAATAATCACGGAACTCAGCTGTGAGGAATCATGCTGCTCAGCTGGCAATAATCAAGCAGCTGAGCAGGCAGGAATTACGCAGCACAGTGGGCAATTGTCAAGGAGATGACAGGCAGGAATCGTGCAGCTCAGCTGGCAATTTTCAAGCAGATGACCAGACAGTAATCACGCAGCTCAGCAGGGCCTGATCACGTGACTGATCATGCACTGTTCACGTGGCTGATCATACACTGATCACGAGACTGATCATGCACTGATCACTTGACTGCCCATGCACTGATCACCTGGAGGATCATACACTGATCATGTGACAGATCATGCACTAATCACGTGGCTATCATGCACTGATCCAGTGGCTGATCATACTCTGCTCCTGAAACTGATCCGGCACTGATCATGTGGCTATCATGCACTGCTCAGGTGGCTGATCATGCAATGATCACGTAGCTACCATGTACTGGTCACGTGAGTGATCATGCACTGATCACGTAATTGATCATGCACTGATCAGGTGACTTATCATGCACTGTTCACGTGACTGATCATGCACTGATCACGTGACTGATCATGCACTGATCACCTGGCTTATCATGCATTGATCACGTGGCTGATCCTGTACTGATACCGTGATTGAGCATGGACTGATCACATGACTATAGTGTAGTGATCAAGTGACTTAATGGTGCTGATCATGTGACTGATCATGCGTTGATCATGTTTGCTATCATACACTGATCATGTGCCTCTGGAGGCAATGAACAGAGAGCTGAGTATGCAGGAATCAGTCAGCAGGCAATAATCATGGAACTCAGCTGTGAGGAATCATGCTGCTCAGCTGGCAATAATCAAGCAGCTGAGCAGGCAAGAATTACGCAGCACAGCTGGCAATTGTCAAGGAGATGACAGGCAGGAATCGTGCAGCTCAGCTGGCAATTGTCAAGCAGATCAGCAGACGGTAATCACGCAGCTCAGCAGGCCCTGATCACGTGACTGAGCATGCACTGTTCACGTGGCTGATCACACACCTATCACGTGACTGATCATGCACTGATCACGTGGCTCTCATTCACTGATCACGTCGGTCTATCAGGCACTGATCACGTGGATATCATGCACTGATCACGTGGCTGATCATACACCTATCACCTGACTGATCCTGCACTAATCACCTGGCTATAATGAACTGATCACGTGGCTGATCATGCAATGATCACGTGAGCTACAATGTACTGGTCACTTGACTGATCATGCAATGATCACCTGCCTTCTCATGCATTGATCACGTGGCTGATCATGCACTGATACCGTGACTGAGCATGGACTGATCACATGACTATCATGTAGTGATCAAGTGACTCAATGGTGCTGATCATGTGACTGATCATGCGCTGATTATGTTTGCTATCATACACGGATCATGTGCTTCTGGAGGCAATGAACAGAGAGCTGAGTAGGCAGGAATCAGTCAGCAGGCAATAATCATGGAACTCAGCTGTGAGGAATCATGCTGCTCAGCTGGCAATAATCAAGTAGATGAGCAGGCAGGAGGAATTACGCAGCACAGCTGGCAATTGTCAAGCAGATGACAGGCAGGAATCGTGCAGCTCAGCTGGCAATTGTCAAGCAGATCAGCAGACAGTAATCACGTAGCTCAGCAGGCCCTGACATGTGACTGAGCATGCAGGGTTCATGTGGCTGATCACACACTGATCACGTGACTGATCATGCACTGATCACGTGGTTCTCATGTACTGATCATGTGATTGTGCATGCACTGATCACGTAACTGATCATGCACTGATCACGTGGCTATCATGCACTAACCACGTGGCTGATCATGCACTGATCATTTGACTGATCATGCACTGATCACGTAATTGATCATGCAATGATCACGTGGCTCATCATGCACTGATCACCTGACTGTTCATGCACTGAACAAGTGACTGAACATGCACTGATCACGTGGCTATCATGCACTGATCATGGGGCTGATTATACACCTATCATGTGACTGATCATGCACTGATCACGTGGCTATCATGCACTGATCACGTGACTGCGCATGCACTGATCACGTAACTGTATGCACTGATCACGTGGCTATCATGCACTGATCACGTGGCTGATCATGCACTGATCATGTGACTGATCATGCACTGATCACATAGCTATCATGCACTGATCACGTGGCTGATCATGCACTGATCAGATAGCTATCTTGTACTGATTACTTGGCTGATCATACACTCATCGCGGGACTGATCATGCACTCATCACCTGGCTATTATTCACTGATCACATGGCTGATCTTGGACTGATCACGTGACTGATCATAGACAGATCATGGCGCTATCATGCATTGATTACATGACTCCACATGCACTGATCACGTAGATGACCATACACTGATCACGTGACTGATCATGCACTGATCACGTGACTGATCATTCACTGATCACGTGACTGATCATGCACTGATCAGTTTGCTATCATGCACTGATTACTTGGCTGATCATACACTGATCACGTGACTGATCATGCACTGATCATCTGGCTATCATGCACTCGTTACCTGGCTATCGTGCACTGATCACGTGGTTGATCATACACTGATCACGAGACTGATCATGCACTGATCACGTCTATATCATGCACTGATCACATGACTGCCCATGCACTGTTCACCTGGGTTATCATACACTGATAATGTGACAGATCATGCACTTATCACGTGGCTATCAAGCACTGATCACGTGGCTGATCATGCACTGATCACGTGCCTGGTCTTGCACAGATCACGTGACTAATCATGAAGTGATCACTTGGCTATCATACACTGATCACGTCTATATCATGCACTGATCACATGACTGCCCATGCACTGATCACCTGGGTTATCATACACTGATAATGTGACAGATCATGCACTTATCACGTGACTGATCATGCACTGATCACGTGACTGATCATGCACTGATCACGTGACTGATCATGCACTGATCACGTGGCTATCATGCACTGCTTACGTGGCTGATCATGCAATGATCACATAGCTACAATGTACTTGTCACGTGACTGCTCATGCACTGATCACGTAACTGATCATGCACTGATCTCGTGGCTGATCATACACTGATCACGTGACTGACCATGCACTGATCAGGTGACTGGTCATGCACTGATCACGTGGCTGATCATACACTGATCACGTGCCTGGTCATGCACAGATCACGTGACTAATCATGAACTGATCACGTGGCTATCATGCACTGATCACGTGGATATCATGCACTGATCACGTGGCTGATCACACACGTATCACGTGACTGATCATGCACTGATCACATGGCTACCATGCACGGATCACGTGGCTCTTATGCAGTGTTCAGGTGGCTATCATTCATTGATCAGGTGACTATCATCCAGTGCTCACGTGGACAATCATGCACTGATCATGTAGGTATCATGCACTGATCACGCGATTGGGCAGGCACTGATCACGTAACTGATCATGCACTGAACAAGTGACTGATCAGACACTGATCACGTGGCTATCATGCACTGCTCAGGTGGCTGATCATGGAATGATCAGGTAGCTACCATGTACTGGTCACGTGAGTGATCATGCACTGATCACATAATTGAACATGCACTGATCAGGTAACTGATCATGCACTGTTCACGTGACTGATCACGCACTGATTACGTGGCTATCATGCACTGCTCACGTGGCTGATCATGCACTGAACACGTTGTTATCATGCACTGATCACGTGACTGCGCATGCACTGATCACTGCGCATGCACTGATCACGTCAAACTGATCATGCACTGATCACGTGGCTGATCATGTACTGATCACGTGGCCTGATCATGCACTGATCAGCTGGCTGATCATTCACTGATCACGTGGCTGATCATGCCGCTGATCACTGATCATTGCTGATCACTTGACTGATCATGCAATGGTCACGTGACGATCATGCACTGATCACGTGGCTATCATGCACTGATCAGGTGGCTATCATTCACTGATCACGTGGCTGAGGATGCACTGATCATGTGGCTGATGATGCACTAATCACGTTGCTGATCATGAACTCATCAGCGGCTGAGCATGCAGTGATCATATGTCTGAATGGCGCTGATCCTGTGACTGATCTGCGCTGATCACTTGGCTATCATGCACTGATGATGTCCTCAGAAGGCAATAATCAAAGAGCTGAGCAGGCACGAATCACGAAATCAACAGGCAATAATCATGGACCTCAGCTGTGACGTGAATCATTCTGCTCAGCTGGGCAATAATCAAGCAGCTGAGCAGGCAGGAATAACGCAGCTCAGCTGGCAATAATCAAGCAGATGAGCAGGCAGGAATAACGTAGCTCAGCTGGCAATTATCAAGGTGATGAGCAGGAAGGAATCACACAGCTCAGCTGGAAATTATCCAGCAGATTAGCAGACAGGAATAACGCAGCTCAGCTTGCAATTGTCACTAAGCTGAGTAGACAGGAATCACGCAGCTCAGCAGGACCTGATCACCTGACATCACCCACTGTACAGGTGGCTGATCATACACTGATCACGTGACTGATCATGCACTGATACCGTGACTGAGCATGGACTGA
Source organism: Bos mutus (assembly GCF_027580195.1). Lineage (NCBI taxonomy): Eukaryota > Metazoa > Chordata > Mammalia > Artiodactyla > Bovidae > Bos > Bos mutus. Next base: position 43,315 of record NW_027219944.1, read on the forward strand.
TCACCTGACTATCATGCAATGATCACGTGACTTAATGGTGCTGATCATGTGACTGATCATGCGCTGATCATGTTTGCTATCATACACTGATCATGTGCCTCTGGAGGCAATAAACAAAGAGCTGAGTAGGCACGAATCAAACAGTCAGCAGGCAATAATCATGGAACTCATCTGTGAGGAATCAGGCTGCTCAGCCAGCAATAATCAAGCAGCTGAGGAGGAAGGAATTACAAAGCACAGCTGGGAATTGTCAAGCAGATGACAGGCAGGAATCGTGCAGCTCAGCAGGCCCTGATCACGTGACTGAGCATGCACTGTTCACCTGTCTGATCATGCACTGATCACGTGGCTGATCATGCACTGATCACGTGGCTGAGCATGCACTGATACCGTGACTGAGCATGGACTGATCACATGACTATCATGTAGTGATCACGTGACTTAATGGCGCTGATCATGTGACTGATCATGCGCTGATCAGGTCTGCTATCATACACTGATCATGTGCCTCTGGAGGCAATAAACAAAGAGCTGAGTAGGCAGGAATCAAACAGTCAGCAGGCAATAATCATGGAACTCAGCTGTGAGGAATCATGCTGCTCAGCTGGCAATCATCAAGTAGATGAACAGGCAGGAATTACGCAGCACAGGTGGCAATTGACAAGGAGATGACAGGCAGGAATCGTGCAGCTCAGCTGGCAGTTGTCAAGCAGATGAGCAGACAGTAATCACGGAGCTCAGCAGGCCCTGATCACGTGACTGAGCATGCACTGTTCACGTGGCTGATCACACACCTATCACGTGACTGATCATGCACTGATCACGTAATTGATCATGCACTGATCATGTGGCAGATCATGCACTGATCACTCGGCTATCATGCACTGATCACGTGACTGATCATACACTGGTCATCGTGACAGATCATGCAATGATCACGTAGCTACCATGTACTGGTCACGTGAGTGATCATGCACTGATCACGTAATTGATCATGCACTGATCAGGTGATCTATCATGCACTGTTCACGTGACTGTTCATGCACTGATCACGTGATCGTAAATTGATCATACAATGATCAGTGGCTCATCATGCACTGATCACATGACTGTTCATGCACAGATCACGTGACTAATCATGAAGTGATCAGTGGCTATCATACACTGATCACGTGGATATCATGCACGTGATCAAGTGGGTTTCATGCACGTGATCAGAGACTCTCAGTCATGTGATCACCGTATGATAAACACGTGATCAGTGAACGACCAGCCACGTGATCACTGAATGCCCAGTCAGGTGGTCGGTTCCTGATCAGCCACGTGACCAGTGCTTGCACAGTCCCAGCATGATCAGCGCCTGCTGATTCCGAGGTGGCGCCACTCAGTCGCTGATCACTGCCTGATAAACACGTGATCAGTGCCCGATCAGCCACGTCATCAGTGCATGCGCAGTCAGCGTGATCAGTGCATGAGAGCCACGTGATCAGCGCCTCTCAGTCTAATGATCACCGTATGATAAACACGTGATCAGTCTGCGACCAGCCACCTGATCACTGAAAAGCGCAATCAGGTGGTCAGTTCCTCATCAGCCACGTGATCAGTGTTTGCACAGTCCCATGATCAGCGCCTGTCGTCACTGATCATTGCCTGATAAACACGTGATCAGTGGATGAAGAGCCATGTGATCAGTGCCTGATTAGCCAGGTATTCTGTGCATGCGCAGTCTGCTGGTCAGGGTTTCTGATCAGCCACGTGATCAGTTGCGCTGCACAGTCCCATGATCAGCGCCTGTCAGTCACTGATCACTGCCTGATAAACACGTGATCAGTGCCCGAACAGCCACGTCATCAGTGCATGCGCAGTCACGTGATCAGTGCATGATAGCCACGTGATCAGTGCGTGCACAGTCCCGTGATCAGCGCCTGTCAGTCACTGATCACCGCCTGATAACACGTGATCAGTCCCCGATCAGCCACGTCATCAGTGCATGGGCAGTCACGTGATCATTGCATGATAGCCAGGTGATCAGTGCGTGACAGTCCCCATGATCAGCGCCTGTCAGCGTCACTGATCATTGCCTGATAAACACGTGATCAGTGCATGATGAGCCATGTGATGAGTGCCTGATCAGCCGCGTCATCAGTGCATGCTCAGTCACGATATCAGTGCATGATCAGCCACCTGATCACTGACTGCACAGTCACCTGATTAGCGCCTGTCACGTGAGCACTGGATGATAAACACGTGATGAGTGAAAGACCAGTCGCGTGATCACTGCATGGGCAGTCAGGTGGTCAGTTGCCTGATCAGCCACGTGATCAGTCGCGGGCACAGTCCCATGATAAGCACCTGTCAGTCACTGATCACTGCCTGATAAACATGTCATCAGTGCCCGATCAGCCACGTCATCAGTGCATGCTCAGTCACGTGATCTGTACTTGATCTGCCACGTGATCAGTGCCTGCAGAGTCACGTGATCAGGGCCTGCTGAGCTGCGTCATTCCTGCCGGCTCATCTGCATGACAATTGCCAGCTGAGCTGCCTGATTCCTGTCGGCTCATCTGCTTGACAATTGCAGGCTGAGCTGCGTGATTCCTGCCTGGTCACCTGCTTGATTATTGCCTGTTGAGCAGCATGATTCGTCACTGCTGAGCTCCATGTTTATTGCCTGCTGATTGCCTGGTTCGTGTCTGCTCAGCTCTTTGACTATTGCCTCCTGAGGTCCCTATTCAGGCGCCACCTGCCGCGGACCAGCCCCAGCTGATCCAGGGTATTCGAAGGAGAGATGGCATAGGCGGCTATTTATATCCTAATCAGAGATGTCAAGAATAATAGTATGAGGAGAGCTCAGTAGGAAAATTCGGTGGAGAAAAGAGACTGAGTAGCTTGCTTTAATCGGGAGACCAATCAAACTTCAAGACAAGAAGTTTGCAAGACTTACGTAGGCCGCAGGCGCCTCTCTCCGAAGCGGAAGGTGCCTCACCCTAGACACCTTCTCGAGTGAGTCTTAGCAGCCCAGGCATAATTAGTAAGCGTGGTGTGTTCTGCGCTCCAGACGGAGATTCAGCTGGAAGTTAAAGGGAAGAATGACAAGGAACTTTATGAATTGCAGCTCTAGTTAACTCTTTGACAGAGAGAGCGAGATGGTGGTGGGGGACAGTCCCTAGTGAAATCAGAGGTGAGAGCACAAAGCAATACAGTAGGCAGACTCTGGTTTTTTTGGGGGGGAGATGCTCGACAATATCTGGGTGGACTCCTGAGGCTCGATCCCACATTTGCGTATGCCGAGCCTCCTTCCTCATGACCTTTGTCCAGAGTGGAATGCCTCACCGGCTCCCGGCACATGATCAGTGCATGCTCAGTCACGATATCAGTGCATGATCAGCCACGTGATCACTGACGGCACAGTCACGTGATCAGAGACTCTCAGTCATGTGATCACCGTATGATAAACACGTGATCAGTGAACGACCAGCCACGTGATCACTGAATGCCCAGTCAGGTGGTCAGTTCCTGATCAGCCACGTGACCAGTGCTTGCACAGTCCCATGATCAGCGCCTGTCAGTCGCTGATCACTGCCTGATAAACATGTCATCAGTGCCCGATCAGCCACGTCATCAGTGCATGCTCAGTCACGTGATCTGTACTTGATCTGCCACGTGATCAGTGCCTGCAGAGTCACGTGATCAGGGCCTGCTGAGCTGCGTCATTCCTGCCGGCTCATCTGCATGACAATTGCCAGCTGAGCTGCGTGATTCCTGCCTGGTCACCTGCTTGATTATTGCCAGTTGAGCAGCATGATTCGTCACTGCTGAGCTCCATGCTTATTGCCTGCTGATTGCGTGGTTCGTGTCTGCTCAGCTCTTTGAGTATTGCCTCCTGAGGTCCCTGTTCGGGCGCCACCTGCCGGGGAACAGCCCCAGCTGATCCAGGGTATTCGAAGGAGAGATGGCATAGGCGGCTATTTATATCCTAATCAGAGATGTCAAGAATAATAGTATGAGGAGAGCTCAGTAGGAAAATTCGGTGGAGAAAAAAGACTGAGTAGCTTGCTTTAATCGGGAGACCAATCAAACTTCAAGACAAGAAGTTTGCAAGACTTACGTAGGCCGCAGGCGCCCTCTCGAATAGCGGAAGGTGCCTCACCCTAGACACCTTCTCGAGTGAGTCTTAGCAGCCCAGGCATAATTAGTAAGCGTGGTGTGTTCTGCGCTCCAGACGGAGATTCAGCTGGAAGTTAAAGGGAAGAATGACAAGGAACTTTATGAATTGCAGCTCTAGTTAACTCTTTGACAGAGAGAGCGAGATGGTGGTGGAGGACAGCCCCCAGTGAAATCAGAGGTGAGAGCACAAAGCAAGAAAGTAGGCAGACTCTGGTTTTTTTGGGGGGGAGATGCTCGACAATATCTGGGTGGACTCCTGAGGCTCGATCCCACATTTGCGTATGCCGAGCCTCCTTCCTCATGACCTTTGTCCAGAGTGGAATGCCTCACCGGCTCCCGGCACATGATCAGTGCATGCTCAGTCACGATATCAGTGCATGATCAGCCACGTGATCACTGACGGCACAGTCACGTGATCAGAGCCTCTCAGTCACGTGATCACCGTATGATAAACACGTGATCAGTGAACGACCAGCCACGTGATCACTGCATGCGCAGTTCAGGTGGTCAGTTCTGATTAACCACGTGATCAGTGACACAGTCCCATGATCAACCCCTGTCAGTCACTGATCACTGCCTGATAAACACGCGATCAGTGCCCGGTCAGCCACGTCATCAGTGCATGCGCAGTCACGAGATCAGTGCATGATAGCCACGTGATCAGTGCGTGCACAGTCCCATGGTCAGCGCCTGTCAGTCACTGATCAGTGCCTGATAAACACGTGATCAGTGCATGATGAGCCATGTGATCAGTGCCTGATCAGCCACGTCATCAGTGCATGCGCAGCCACGTGATCAGTGCGAGCCACGTGATCAGTGCATGCTCAGTCGCGTGATCTGTGCTTGATCAGCCACGTGATCGGTGCCTGCAGAGTCACGTGATCAGGGCCTGAGCTCGTCATTCCTGCCGGCTCATCTGCATGACAATTTGCCAGCTGAGCTGCGTGATTCCTGCCTGGTCACCTGCTTGATTATTGCCAGTTGAGCAGCATGATTCGTCAGTGCTGAGCTCCATGCTTGTGCCTGCTGATTGCGTGGTTCGTGTCTGCTCAGCTCTTTGAGTATTGCCTCCTGAGGTCCCTGTGACCGCCACCTGCCGCGGACCAGCCCCAGCTGATCAGGGTATTAGAAGGAGAGATCATCGCGACTATTTATATGCTAATCAGAGATGTCACGAATAATAGTATGAGAGGCTCAGTAGGAAAATTCGGTGGAGAAAGAGACTGAGTAGCTTGCTTTAATCGGGAGACCAATCAAACTTCAAGACAAGAAGTTTGCACCGCGTCTACGTGAGGCGCAGGCGCCTCTCCCGAATAGTGGAATGTGCCTCACCCTGATACCTTCTGGGCAGTGGGCTAGCAGCCCAGGCACATGATCTGGTGTGTTCGTGTGCGCGCTCCAGATGGAGACTCAGCTGGAAGTTAAAGGGAAGGATGATCACTGAACTTTATGAATTGGAGCTGTGTTAACTCTTTGACAGAGAGAGCCAGATGGTGGTGGAGGACAGCCCCAGTGAAATCTCAAGGTCACAAAGCAATACAGTAGGCAGACTCTGGTTTTTTTGGGGGGGAGATGCTCGAGAATATCCGGGTGGACTCCTGAGGCTCGATCCCGCATTTGCATATGCCGAGCCTCCTTCCTCATGACCTTTGTCCAGAGTGGAATGCCTCACCGGCTCCTGGCACATGATCAGTGCATGCTGAGTCAGGATATCAGTGCAGGATCATCCACGTGATCACTGACCGCACAGTCACGTGATCAGCGCCTCTCAGTCACGTGATCACCGTATGATAAACACGTGATCAGTGAACGACCAGCCACGTGATCACTGCATGCGCAGTCAGGTGGTCAGTTCCTGATCATCCACGTGATCAGTGCCTGCACAGTCCCATGATCAGCGCCTGTCAGTCACTGATCACTGCCTGATAAACACGTGATCAGTGCCCGATCATCGACGTCATCAGTGCATGCGCAGTCACGTGATCAGTGCATGATAGCCACGTGATCAGTGCGTGCACAGTCTCATGATCAGCGCCTGTCGGTCACTGATCATTGGCGGATAAACACGTGATCAGTGCATGATGAGCAATGTGATCAGTGCCTGATCATCCACGTCATCAGTGCATGCGCAGTCACGTGATCAGTGCATGATAGCCACGTGATCAGTGCTTGCAAAGTCCCATGATCAGCGCCTGTCAGTCACTGATCACTGCCTGATAAACATGTGATCAGTGCCCGATCAGCGGCGTCATCAGTGCATGCCCAGTCAGGTGATCTGTACTTGATGAGCCACGTGATCAGTGCATGCTCAGTCAGGTGATCTGTGCTTGATCAGCCACGTGATCAGTGCCTGCAGAGTCACGTGATCAGGGCCTGCTGAGTCGCGTGATTCCTGCCGGCTCATCTGCATGACAATTGCCAGCTGAGTTGCGTGATTCCTGTCGGCTCATCTGCTTGACAATTTGCCAGCTGAGCTCCGTGATTCCTGCCTGGTCACATGTTTGCTTATTGCCAGTTGAGCAGCATGATTCGTAACTGCTGAGCTCCATGCTTGCCGCTGATTGCCAGGTTCGTGTCTGCTCAGCTCTATGAGTATTGCCTCCTGAGGTCTCTGTTCGGCGCCACATGCCGGGAACAGCCACAGCTAATCCAGGTGTATTGAAGGAGAGATGGCCTAGGTGACTATTTATATGCTAATCAGAGATGTCAGAATAATAGTATGAGGATAGCTCAGTAGGAAAATTCGGTGGAGAAAAGAGACTGACTAGCTTGGTTTTTCTGGAGACCAATCAAACTTCAAGACAAGAAGTTTGTACCACTTACACGTGGCAGTGCAGGCGCCTTCTCGAATACTGGAAGGGTCTCACCTAGAGACACCTTCTCAGTGGGTCTTAGCAGCCCAGGCACAATTAGTAAGCGTGGTGGGTTCCGGGCTCCAGATGGAGACTCAGCTGGAAGTCAAAGGGAAGAATGACAAGGAACTTTATGAATTGAAACTGTAAGTTAACTCTTTGACAGAGAGAGCGAGATGGTGGTGGGGGACAGCCCCCAGTGAAATCAGAGGTGAGAGCACAAAGCAATACAGTAGGCAGACTCTGGTTTTTTTGGGGGGGAGATGCTCGAGAATATCCGGGTGGACTCCTGAGGCTCGATCCATGATTTGCGTATGCGAGCCTCCTTCCTCATGACCTTTGTCCAGAGTGGAATGCCTCACCGGCTCCCGGCACATGATCAGTGCATGCTCAGTCACGATATCAGTGCATGATCAGCCACGTGATCACTGACGGCACAGTCACGTGATCAGCGCCTCTCAGTCACGTGATCACCGTATGATAAACACGTGATCAGTGAACGACCAGCCACGTGATCACTGCATGCACAGTCAGGTGGTCAGTTCCTGATCAGCCACGTGATCAGTGCGTGCACAGTCCCATGATCAGCGCCTGTCAGTCACTGATCACTGCCTGATAAACACGTGATCAGTGCCCGATAGCGGCGTCATCAGCGCATGATCAGTCACGTGATCAGGTCATGTGTGCATGCGCGATCACGTGATCATGCATGATAGCCACGTGATCAGTGTGCGTGCAATGTGATCACAGGCCCGTGATCAGTGCCTGTCGTGTCCCTGATCACGTGCCTGATGCAAACACGTGATCAGTGCATGATGAGCCACATGTGATCAGTGCCTGATCAGCCACCTCATCAGTGCGTGATCAGTCACGTGATCTGTCAGTCGTGATCAGCCACGTGATCAGTGCCTGCAGAGTCACGTGATCAGGGCCTGCTGAGCGCGTAATTCCTGCTCATCTGCTCATCTGCTTGACAATTGCCAGCTGAACTGCGTGATTCCTGCCTGGTCACCTGCTTGATTATTGCCAGTTAAGCAGCATGATTCGTCACTGCTGAGCTCCATGCTTATTGCCTGCTGATTGGGTGGTTCCTGTCTGCTCAGCTCTATGAGTATTGCCTCCTGAGGTCACTCTTCGGGCGCCACCTGTCGGGGACAGGCCACAGCTGATCCAGGGTATTCGAAGTAGAGATGGCCTAGGTGACTATTTATATGCTAATCACAGATGTCAAGAAAAATAGTATGAGGATAGCTCAGTAGGAAAGCCACGTGGTGTAGAAAAGAGGACTGACTAGCTTGGTTTCTGTGGGAGACCAATCAAACTTCAAGACAAGTTTGCAAGACTCACGTGATCAATGCTGGCGCCCTTCCAATAGTGGAAGGTGCCTCACCTAGACACCTTCAGTGCCGAGTGGGTCTTAGCAGCCCAGGCACAATTAGTAGCGTGGTGTGTTCCGGGCTCCAGATGGTGACTCAGCTGTAAGTTAAAGGAAGAATGACAAGGAACTTTATGAATTGAAGCTGTAAGTTAACTCTTTGACAGAGAGAGCCAGATGGTGGTGGGGACAGCCCCAGTGAAATCTCCAGGTGAGAGCACCTAAGCAATACAGTAGGCAGACTCTGGTTTTTTGGGAGATGCCATTAAGTGAATATCGGGTGACTCCTGAGGCTCGATCGTGATCAGCATGATGATGCGTGAGCCTCCTTCCTCATGACCTTTGTCCTTTCAGTGAATGCCTCATACATGATCGGCACATGATCAGTGCATGTGATCAGCCGCGATATCAGTGCATGATCAGGTGCGTGATCGTGATGACTGCCACGGCATGAGTCCACGTGATCAGTGCGCCTCTCAGTCACGTGATCACCGTATGATAAACACGTGATCAGTGAGCGACCAGCCACGTGATCAGTGCATGACCAGCCACGTGATCAGTGCCTGATCAACCACGTGATCAGTGCATGATCAGTCACGTGATCAGTGCATGATCAGTCACGGATCAGTGCATGATCAAACACGTGATCAGTGCCATGATGTCAGCCGTGACCAGTACATGGTCAATCATTCATTGCATGATCAGCCACGTGAGCAGTGCATGATAGCCACGTGATCAGTGCATGATCAGGCCCGTGATCAGTGCCTGATCAGTCCCCGTGATCAGTGCATGATCAAACACGTGATCAGTGCATGATCAGTCACGTGATCAGTGTGTGATCAGCCACGTGATCAGTGCATGATAAGCCACGTGATCAGGTGTGTGATCAGCCACGTGATCAGTGCATGCAGAGTCACGTGATCATTGCCTGATGAGCCGCGTGATCGGTCATCTGCTTGATCAGCCAGGTGATCAGTGCATGATTAGCTACGTGATCAGTTCCTGATTCAGTCGTGATCTGTTGACCAGGCAGGTGATCAGCATGATCAGCCACTAGAACAGTGCATGATATTGCGTGATCATTGCATGATCACTTACCTGATTGGTGCATGATCAGACACGTGATCAGTGCATGATAGTCACGTGATCAGTGCATGATAGCCACGTGTCGGGTGCATGATCAGTCACGTGATACAGTGGTGATCAGCCACGTGAATCAGTGCATGATATACACGTGGTCAGTGCATATAGCCACGTGATCAGTTGATGATTAGTCACGTGAACTGTGCATGAGCTCAGGCACGTGATCGGTGTATGACCAGCCAAGTGATCAGTGCCTGATTGCCACGTGATCAGTGCATGATCAGTCACGTGACCAGTGTATTATCTGCCACGTAATCAGTGCATGATCAATTACGTGATCAGTGATCATTCCCGACCTGTACATCAACAAGTGAAGGTGCATGATCAGCCCGTGAGCAGTCTTATAGCCACGTGATCATTGCATGATCAGCCAATTGAGCAGTGCAGGATAGCGTGGTGTGATCAGTGCATGATCAGTCACGTGACTCAGTACATGGCAGTTAACATGATCATTGCATGACCAGCCACCTGAGCAGTGCATGATAGCCACGTGATGTGTGCATGATCAGTTACGTGAGCAGAGATTGATCAGCCACGTGGTCAGTGCATGAGAGCCACGTGATCAGAGCTTGATCAGTCACGTGACAGGTGTGTGATCACCCGTGGACAGTGCATGTTCAGGCACATGATCAGTGCATGATAGCCACGTGATCAGTGCATGATCAGTTACGTGAGCAGTGTGTGACCAGCCACGTGATCAGTGCATGATCAGACACGTGAACAGTGAATGATAGACACGTGATCAGTGCATGATAGCCAGGTGATCAGTGCATGATCAGCCACGAGATCAGTGCATGATCAGCCATGTGATCAGTGCATGGACAGTCACGTGATCAGGGCCTGCTGAGCTGTGTGATTACTGTCTGCTCATCTGTGCATTGCCAGCTGAGCTGCACGATTCCTGCCTGTCTACTGCTTGACAATTGCCAGTTGTCCTGCGTAATTCCTGCCTGCTCAGCTGCACGTGCCAGCTCAGCTGAGCAGCATGATTCAGTCAGCTAAGTTCCATGATTATTGCCTGCTGACTGTTTGATTCGTGCCTACTCAGCTCTTTGTTTATTGCCTCCAGAGGCACATGATCAGTGTGATAGCAAATCGTGATCAGTGCATGATCAGTCACATGATCAGCGCCATTAAGTCACGTGATCACTACATGATAGTCATGTGATCAGTCCATGCTCGTCACGGTATCAGTGCATGATCAGCCACGTGATCAGTGCAGCACATTCACGTGATCAGCGCCTTTCAGTCACGTGATCACTGCATGATAACCACGTGATCAGTGCATGATCAGTCACATGATCATTGCATGATTAGTCACGTGATCAGTGCATGCTCAGCCACGTGATCAGTGAATGATCAGCCACGTGATCAGTGCATGCGCAGTCACGTGATCAGTGCATGATAGTCAGGTGATCAGTGCATGATCAGTCAGGTGATCAGTGCATGATCAGCCACGTGAACAGTGCGTGATCAGTCACGTGATCAGGGCCTGCTGAGCTGCGTTGATTCCTCTCTGCTCACCTGCTTGACAATTGCCGGCTGAGCTGCATGATTCCTGCCTGTCATCTGCTTGACAATTGCCAGCTGTGCTGCGTAATTCCTGCCTGCTCAGCTGCTTGATTATTGCCAGCTGAGCAGCATGATTCCTCACAGCTGAGTTCCATGATTGTGCCTGCTGACTCTTTGATTCGTGCCTACTCAGCTCTTTGTTTATTGCCTCCAGAGGCATGATCAGTGTATGATAGCAAACATGATCAGCGCATGATGAGTCATGCATGATCAGGCCATTAAGTCACGTGATCACTACATGATAGTCATGTAATCAGTCCATGCTCAGTCACGGTATCAGTCCATGATCAGCCACGTGATCAGTGCGTGCACATTCATGTAATAAGCGCCGTTCAGTCACCGTGATCACTGCATGATAAACACGTGATCAGTGCATGATCAGCCACGTGATCAGTGCATGCAGTCACGTGTCAGTGCATGATAACCACGTGATCAGTGCATGATCAGTCACATGATCATTGCATGATTAGTCACATTATCAGTGCCTGGTCAGCCACGTGATCAGTGAATGATCATCCACGTGATCAGTGCATGCACAGTCACGTGATGTGCATGATACCCAGGTGATCAGTGCATGATCAGCCACGTGATCAGTGCATGTTCAGTCACGTGTCCATGCATGATAGCCACGTAATCAGAGAAAGATAGCACCGTGATCAGTGCATGACCAGTCACGTGATCAGTGTATGATCAGCCACCTGTACAGTGGGTGATATCACGTGATCAGGGCCTGATGAGCTGTGTGATTACTGTCTGTCTACTCAGCTTAGTGAAAATTGCGATCTGAGCTGATCGATTCCTGCCTGCTAATCTGCTGATAATTTCCAGCTGAGCTGCGTGATTCCTTCCTGCTCAGCTGCTTGATTGTGCCAGCTGAGCTGCGTGATTCCTGCCTGCTCATCTGCTTGATTATTGCCAGCTGAGCTGCGTTATTCCTGCCTGCTCAGCTCTTTGATTATTGCCAGCTGAGCAGAATGATTCGTGATCAGCTGAGGTCCGTGATTAGTGCCTGTTGATTTCGCGTGATCACTGCATGCTCAGCTCTTTGATTATTGCATTCTGAGGGACATCATCAGTGCATGATCAGCCACGTGATCAGTGCATGATCAGTCACGTTATCAGCGCCATTCAGACACGTGATCACTGCATGGTCATCTGCTTGATGAGTTTATGATCAGCAACGTGATCAGTGCATCATCATCATCAGCCACGTGATCAGTGAATGAGAGCCACCTGATCAGTGCATGATAGCCACGTGATCAGTGCATGATCAGTCACGTGATCATTGCATGATCAGTCACGTGATCAGTGCATGATCAGCCACGTGATTAGTGCATTATCTGCCACGTGATCAGTGAATGATCAATCACGTGATCAGTGCATGATCAGCCACGTGATCAGTGATTGATAGCCACCTGATCAGTGCATGAAGGCGCACGTGATCAGTACATGATCAGTAACGTGATCAGTGCATGATCATTTACGTGATCAGTGCATGTGCAGATCACGTGATCAGTGAATGATAGCCACGTGATCAGTGCATGATCAGTTACGTGATCAGTGCATGATCAGCCACGTGATCAGTGCATGATACAGTCACGTGTTCAGTGCATGATCAGCCACGTGATCAGTGCATGATAGCCACGTGACAGGTGCATGATCATTCACGTGATCAGTGCATGATCAGCCACGTGATCAGTGAATGATAGCCACCTGATCAGTGCATGATAGCCAGGTGAGCAGTGCTTGATAGTCACGTGATCAGTGCATGATCAGTCACGTGATCATTGCATGACCAGACACCTGATCAGTGAATGATCAGCCACCAGATCAGTGAATGATAGCCACCTGATTGGTGCATGATCAGCCACGTGATCAGTGCATGATAGCCACGTAATCAGTGCATGATAGCCACGTGCTCAGTGCATGATCAGTCACGTGATACGTGTGTGATCAGCCACGTAATCAGTGCATGATATACACGTGGTCAGTGCATGATCAGCCACGTGATCAGTTCATGATTAGTCACGTGATCTGTGCATGACCAGGCAGGTGATCAGTGTATGACCAGCCAAGTGATCAGTGCCTGATTGCCACGTGATCAGTGCATGATCAGTCACGTGACCAGTGTATGATCTGCCACGTGATCAGTGCATGATCAATTACGTGATCAGTGCATGATCATTCCCGGGACCTGTACATGGTAACAATATGATCATTGCATGATCAGCCACGTGAGCAGTGCCTTATAGCCACGTGATCATTGCATGATCAGCCAATTGAGCAGTGCAGGATAGCCTCGTGATCAGTGCATGATCAGTCACGTGACCAGTACATGGTAGCTACATGATCATTGCATGACCAGCCACCTGAGCAGTGCATGATAGCCACGTGATGTGTGCATGATCAGTTACGTGAGCAGAGATTGATCAGCCACGTGGTCAGTGCATGAGAGCCACGTGATCAGAGCTTGATCAGTCACGTGACAGGTGTGTGATCAGCCACGTGACAGTGCATGTTCAGGCACATGATCAGTGCATGATAGCCACGTGATCAGTGCATGATCAGTTACGTGAGCAGTGTATGACCAGCCACGTGATCAGTGCATGATCAGACACGTGAACAGTGAATGATAGACACCTGATCAGTGCATGATAGCCAGGTGATCAGTGCATGATCAGTCACGTGATCAGTACATGATCAGTCACGTGAGCAGTGTATGATCAGCCATGTGATCAGTGCATGCTCAGTCACGTGATCAGGGCCTGCTGAGCTGTGTGATTACTGTCTGCTCATCTGCTTGCCAATTGCCAGCTGAGCTGCACGATTCCTGCCTGTCTACTGCTTGACAATTGCCAGTTGTCCTGCGTAATTCCTGCCTGCTCAGCTACTTGATTATTGCCAGCTGAGCAGCATGATTCCTCACAGCTGAGGTCCATGATTATTGTCTGCTGACTGTTTGATTCGTGCCTACTCAGCTCTTTGTTTATTGCCTCCAGAGGCACATGATCAGTGTATGATAACAAATATGATCAGCGCATGATCAGTCACATGATCAGTGCCATTAAGTCACGTGATCACTACATGATAGTCATGTGATCAGTCCATGCTCAGTCCCGGTATCAGTGCATGATCAGCCACGTGATCAGTGCGTGCACATTCACGTAATCAGCGCCTTTCAGTCACGTGATCACTGCATGATAAACACGTGATCAGTGCATGATCAGCCACGTGATCAGTGCATGATCAGTCACGTGATCAGTGCATGATCAGCCACGTGATCAGTGAATGATCATCCACATGATCAGTGCATTCGCAGTCACGTGATCAGTGCATGATACCCAGGTGATCAGTGCATGATCAGTCACATGATCAGTGTATGATCAGCCAGGTGAACAGTGCGTGCTCAGTCACGTGATCAGGGCCTGCTGAGCTGCGTTATTCCTCTCTGCTCACCTGCTTGACAATTGCCAGCTGAGCTGCAGCTGCGATTCCTGCCTGTCATCTGCTTGACAATTGCCAGCTGTGCTAATTCCTGCCTGCTCAGCTGCTTGATTATTGCCAGCTGAGCAGCATGATTCCTCACAGCTGAGTTCCATGATTGTGCCTGCTGACTCTTTGATTCGTGCCTACTCAGCTCTTTGTTTATTGCCTCCAGAGGCACATGATCAGTGTATGATAGCAAACATGATCAGCGCATGATCAGTCACATGATCAGTGCCATTAAGTCACGTGATCACTACATGATAGTCATGTGATCAGTCCATGCTCAGTCCCAGTATCAGTGCATGATCAGCCACGTGATCAGTGCGTGCACATTCACGTAATCAGCGCCTTTCAGTCACGTGATCACTGCATGATAAACACGTGATAAGTGCGTGATCAGCCACGTGATCAGTGCATGCGCAGTCACGTGTCAATGCATGATAACCACGTGATCAGTGCATGATCAGTCACATGATCATTGCATGATTAGTCATGTTATCAGTGCATGATCAGCCACGTGATCAGTGAATGATCATCCACATGATCAGTGCATGCGCAGTCACGTGATCAGTGCATGATACCCAGGTGATCAGTGCATGATGAGCCATGTGATCAGTGCATGCACAGTCACGTGTCCATGCATGATAGCCACGTAATCAGAGAAAGATAGCACCATGATCAGTGCATGACCAGTCACGTGATCAGTGTATGATCAGCCACCTGTACAGTGGGTGATATCACGTGATCAGGGCCTGATGAGCTGCGTGATTCCTGTCTACTCAGCTTAGTGACAATTGCGATCTGAGCCTGCGTTATTCCTGCCTGCTAATCTGCTGGATAATTTCCAGCTGAGCTGCGTGATTCCTTCCTGCTCATCTGCTTGATTGTGCCAGCTGAGCTGCGTTATTCCTGCCTGCTCATCTGCTTGATTGTGCCAGCTGAGCTGCGTTATTCCTGCCTGCTCAGCTGCTTGATTATTGCCAGCTGAGCAGAATGATTCGTCACAGCTGAGGTCCAGGATTATTGCCTGTTGATTTCGTGATTCGTGCCTGCTCAGCTCTTTGATTATTGCCTTCTGAGGGACATCATCAGTGCATGATAGCCAAGTGATCAGCGCATGATCAGTCACATTATCAGCGTCATTCAGACATGTGGTCACTGCATGGTCATCTGCTTGATGAGTTTATGATCAGCACGCGTGATCAGCATCAGTGCATCATCAGCCACGTGATCAGTGAATGAGAGCCACCTGATCAGTGCATGATAGCCACGTGATCAGTGCGTGATCAGTCACGTGATCATTGCATGATCAGTCACGGGATCAGTGCATGATCAGCCACGTGATTAGTGCATTATCTGCCACGTGATCAGTGAATGATCAATCACGTGATCAGTGCATGATCAGCCACGTGATCAGTGAATGATAGCCACCTGATAAGTGCATGAAGGCCACGTGATCAGTACATGATCAGTATCGTGATCAGTGCATGATCATTTACGTGATCAGTGCATGCGCAGTCACGTGATCAGTGAATGATAGCCACGTGATCAGTGCATGATCAGTCACGTGATCAGTGCATGATCAGCCACGTGATCAGTGCATGATAGCTACGTGTTCAGTGCATGATCAGCCACGTAATCAGTGCATGGTAGC
The DNA here is from genome assembly GCF_027580195.1 of Bos mutus. NCBI lineage: Eukaryota > Metazoa > Chordata > Mammalia > Artiodactyla > Bovidae > Bos > Bos mutus. The sequence continues at coordinate 59,564 of NW_027219944.1, forward strand.
CAGCCGCGTGATTATTGCATGATCATTCACGTGATCAGTGCATGATCAGCCATGTGACCAGTGAATGATAGACACCTGATCAGTGCATGATAGCCAGGTGAGCAGTGCTTGATCAGTCACGTGATCAGTGCATGATCAGTCACGTGATCATTGCATGATTCGACACCTGATCAGTGAATGATAGCCACCAGATCAGTGAATGATAGCCACCTGACCATTGCATGATAGCCACGTGATCATTGCATGATCAGCCACGTGAGCAGTGCATGATAGCCACGTGCTCAGTGCATGATCAGTCACGTGATACGTGTGTGATCAGCCACGTAATCAGTGCATGATATACACGTGGTCAGTGCATGATAGCCACGTGATCAGTTCATGATTAGTCACGTGATCTGTGCATGACCAGGCAGGTGATCAGTGTATGACCAGCCAAGTGATCAGTGCCTGATTGCCACGTGATCAGTGCATGATCAGTCACGTGACCAGTGTATGATCTGCCACGTGATCAGTGCATGATCAATTACATGATCAGTGCATGATCATTCCGGGACCTGTACATGGTAACAATATGATCATTGCATGATCAGCCACGTGAGCAGTGCCTGATAGCCACGTGATCATTGTGCATGATCAGCCAATTGAGCAGTGCAGGATAGCCTGCGTGATCAGTGCATGATCAGTCACGTGACCAGTACATGGTAGCTACGCATGATCATTGCATGACCAGCCACCTGAGCAGTGCATGATAGCCACGTGATGTGTGCATGATCAGTTACGTGAGCAGAGATTGATCAGCCACGTGGTCAGTGCATGAGAGCCACGTGATCAGTGCTTGATCAGTCACGTGACAGGTGTGTGATCAGCCACGTGAACAGTGCATGTTCAGGCACATGATCAGTGCATGATAGCCACGTGATCAGTGCATGATCAGTTACGTGAGCAGTGTATGACCAGCCACGTGATCAGTGCATGATCAGACACGTGAACAGTGAATGATAGACACCTGATCAGTGCATGATAGCCAGGTGATCAGTGCATGATCAGTCACGTGATCAGTGCATGATCAGTTACGAGCAGTGTATGATCAGCCATGTGATCAGTGCATGCTCAGTCACGTGATCAGGGCCTGCTGAGCTGTGTGATTACTGTCTGCTCATCTGCTTGCCAATTGCCAGCTGAGCTGCACGATTCCTGCCTGTCTACTGCTTGACAATTGCCAGTTGTCCTGCGTAATTCCTGCCTGCTCAGCTGCTTGATTATTGCCAGCTGAGCAGCATGATCCTCACAGCTGAGTTCCATGACGTGTGCCTGCTGACTGTTTGATTCATGCCTACTCAGCTCTTTGTTTATTGCCTCCAGAGGCACATGATCAGTGTATGATAGCAAACATGATCAGCGCATGATCAGTCACATGATCAGTGCCATTAAGTCACGTGATCACTACATGATAGTCATGTGATCAGTCCATGCTCAGTGCCGGTATCAGTGCATGATCAGCCACGTGAATGGTGCGTGCACATTCACGTAATCAGTGCATTCAGTCACGTGTCAATGCATGATAACCACGTGATCAGTGCATGATCAGTCACATGATCATTGCATGATTAGTCATGTTATCATTGCATGATCAGCCACGTGATCAGTGAATGATCATCCACATGACCAGTGCATTCGCAGTCACGTGATCAGTGCATGATACCCAGGTGATCAGTGCATGATCAGTCACATGATCAGTGTATGATCAGCCACGTGAACAGTGCGTGCTCAGTCACGTGATCAGGGCCTGCTGAGCTGCGTTATTCCTCTCTGCTCACCTGCTTGACAATTGCCCGCTGAGCTGCACGATTCCTGCCTGTCATCTGCTTGACAATTGCCAGCTGTGCTGCGTAATTCCTGCCTGCTCAGCTGCTTGATTATTGCCAGCTGAGCAGCATGATTCCTCACAGCTGAGTTCCATGATTGTGCCTGCTGACTCTTTGATTCGTGCCTACTCAGCTCTTTGTTTATTGCCTCCAGAGCCATATGATCAGTGTATGATAGCAAACATGATCAGCGCATGATCAGTCACATGATCAGTGCCATTAAGTCACGTGATCACTACATGATAGTCATGTGATCAGTCCATGCTCAGTGCCGGTATCAGTGCATGATCAGCCACGTGATCCGTGCGTGCACATTCACGTAATAAGCGCCTTTCAGTCACGTGATCACTGCATGATAAGCACGTGATAAGTGGGTGATCAGCCACGTGATCAGTGCATGGGCAGTCACGTGTCAATGCATGATAACCACGTGATCAGTGCATGATCAGTCACATGATCATTGCATGATTAGTCATGTTATCATTGCATGATCAGCCACGTGATCAGTGAATGATCATCCCATGATCAGTGCATGCACAGTCACGTGATCAGTGCATGATACCCAGGTGATCAGTGCATGATCAGCCACGTGATCAGTGCATGCACAGTCACGTGTCCATGCATGATAGCCACGTAATCAGAGAAAGATAGCACCATGATCAGTGCATGACCAGTCACGTGATCAGTGTATGATCAGCCACCTGTACAGTGGGTGATATCACGTGATCAGGGCCTGATGAGCCGCGTGATTCCTGTCTACTCAGCTTAGTGACATTGCGATCTGAGCTGCGTTATTCCTGCCTGCTAATCTGCTGGATAATTTCCAGCTGAGCTGCGTGATTCCTTCCTGCTCATCTGCTTGATTATTGCCAGCTGAGCTGCGTTATTCCTGCCTGCTCATCTGCTTGATTATTGCCAGCTGAGCTGCGTTATTCCTGCCTGCTCAGCTGCTTGATTATTGCCAGCTGAGCAGAATGATTCGTCACAGCTGAGGTCCAGGATTAGTGCCTGTTGATTTCGTGATTCGTGCCTGCTCAGCTCTTTGATTATTGCCTTCTGAGGACATCATCAGTGCATGATAGCCACGTGATCAGCGCATGATCAGTCACATTATCAGCGTCATTCAGACATCTGGTCACTGCATGGTCATCTGCTTGATGAGTTTATGATCAGCAACGTGATCAGCAGTGTGCATCATCAGCCACGTGATCAGTGAATGAGAGCCACCTGATCAGTGCATGATCAGTCAGCCATCGTGATCAGTGCATGATCAGTCATCGTGATTAGTGCATTATCTGCCACGTGATCAGTGAATGATCAATCAGGTGATCAGTGCATGATCAGCCACGTGATCAGTGATTGATAGCCACCTGATAAGTGCATGAAGGCCACGTGATCAGTACATGATCAGTAACGTGATCAGTGCATGATCAGTCACGTGATCAGTGAATGATAGCCACGTGATCAGTGCATGATCAGTTACGTGATCAGTGTATGATCATGAGATCAGTGCATGATAGCACGTGATCAGTGCATGATCAGCCACGTGATCAGTGCATGATAGCCATGTGATTGTGCATGATCATTCACGTGATCAGTGCATGATCAGCCATGTGACCAGTGAATGATAGACACCTGATCAGTGCATGATAGCCAGGTGATCAGTGCATGATCAGTCACGTGATCAGTGCATGATCAGTCACGTGATCATTGCATGATCAGTCCACGTGATCAGTGAATGATAGCCACCAGATCAGTGAATGATCAGCCACCTGATCAGTGCATGATAGCCACGTAATCAGTGCATGATCAGTCACGTGATCAGTGCATGATCAGTCACGTTATCAGTGCATGATCAGCCAGGTGATCAGTGCATCATGATTACGTGATCACTGCATGATCAGTCACGTGACCAGTACATGGTAGCTACGTGATCATTGCATGATCAGCCACGTGAGCAGTGCAAGATAGCCACGTGATGTGTGCATTATCAGTTACGTGAGCAGTGTATGATCAGCCCCGTGATCAGTGCATGAGATCCACGTGATCAGTGCATGATCGATTTCGTGATCAGTGCATGATCAGTCACGTGACAGGTGTGTGATCAGCCGCGTGATCAGTGCATGATCAGCCACGTGACAGGTGTGTGATCAGCCACGTGATCAGTGCATACTAGCCGCGTGATCATTGCATGATAGCCACGTGACAGTGCTTGATCAGCCAGGTGATCAGTGCATGATAGCTACGTGATCAGTTCATGATTAGTCATGTAATCTGTGCATGACCAGGCAGGTGATCAGTGTATTATCAGCCACCAGAACAGTGCATGATAGCCACGTGATCATTGCATGATCACTTACCTGATTGGTGCATGATCAGCCACGTGATCAGTGCATGATCAGCCACGTGATCAGTGCATGATAGCCACGTGATCAGTGCCTGATAGCCACGTGATCAGTGCATGATCAGTCACGTGATACGTGTGTGATCAGCCACGTAATCAGTGCATGATATAGTCACGTGGTCAGTGCATGATAGCCACGTGATCAGTTCATGATTAGTCACGTGATCTGTGCATGACCAGGCACGTGATCAGTGTATGACCAGCCAAGTGATCAGTGCCTGATTGCCACGTGATCAGTGCATGATCAGTCACGTGACCAGTGTATGATCTGCCACGTGATCAGTGCATGATCAATTACGTGATCAGTGCATGATCATTCCGGGACCTGTACATGGTAACAATATGATCATTGCATGATCAGCCACGTGAGCAGTGCCTTATAGCTGCGTGATCATTGCATGATCAGCCACGTGAGCAGTGCAGGATAGCCTCGTGATCAGTGCATGATCAGTCACGTGACCAGTACATGGTAGCTACGCATGATCATTGCATGACCAGCCACCTGAGCAGTGCATGATAGCCACGTGATGTGTGCATGATCAGTTACGTGAGCAGAGATTGATCAGCCACGTGGTCAGTGCATGAGAGCCACGTGATCAGAGCTTGATCAGTCACGTGGCAGGTGTGTGATCAGCCACGTGAACAGTGCATGTTCAGGCACATGATCAGTGCATGATAGCCACGTGATCAGTGCATGATCAGATACGTGAGCAGTGTATGACCAGCCACGTGATCAGTGCATGATCAGACACGTGAACAGTGAATGATAGACACCTGATCGGTGCATGATAGCCAGGTGATCAGTGCATGATCAGTCACGTGATCAGTGCATGATCAGTTACGTGAGCAGTGTATGATCAGCCATGTGATCAGTGCATGCTCAGTCACGTGATCAGGGCCTGCTGAGCTGTGTGATTACTGTCTGCTCATCTGCTTGCCATTGCCAGCTGAGCTGCACGATTCCTGCCTGTCTACTGCTTGACAATTGCCAGTTCTCCTGCGTAATTCCTGCCTGCTCAGCTGCTTGATTATTGCCAGCTGAGCAGCATGATTCCTCACAGCTGAGTTCCATGATTATTGCCTGCTGACTGTTTGATTCGTGCCTACTCAGCTCTTTGTTTATTGCCTCCAGAGGCACATGATCAGTGTATGATAGCAAATACGATCAGCGCATGATCAGTCACATGATCAGTGCCATTAAGTCACGTGATCACTACATGATAGTCATGTGATCAGTCCATGCTCAGTCCCGGTATCAGTGCATGATCAGCCACGTGATCAGTGCGTGCACATTCACGTAATCAGCGCCTTTCAGTCACGTGATCACTGCATGATAACCACGTGATCAGTGCATGATCAGTCACATGATCATTGCATGATTAGTCACGTTATCAGTGCATGATCAGCCACGTGATCAGTGAATGATCATCCACATGATCAGTGCATGCGCAGTCACGTGATCAGTGCATGATACCCAGGTGATCAGTGCATGATCAGTCACATGATCAGTGTATGATCAGCCACGTGAACAGTGCGTGCTCAGTCACGTGATCAGGGCCTGCTGAGCTGCGTTATTCCTCTCTGCTCACCTGCTTGACAATTGCCGCTGAGCTGCACGATTCCTGCCTGTCATCTGCTTGACAATTGCCAGCTGTGCTGCGTAATTCCTGCCTGCTCAGCTGCTTGATTATTGCCAGCTGAGCAGCATGATTCCTCACAGCTGAGTTCCATGATTATTGCCTGCTGACTGTTTGATTCGTGCCTACTCAGCTCTTTGTTTATTGCCTCCAGAGGCACATGATCAGTGTATGATAGCAAACATGATCAGCGCATGATCAGTCACATGATCAGGGC